>NW_028239566.1:0-36489 GCF_047967505.1 Dipteris shenzhenensis | reverse complement strand
ACATACCCGAGATGCTACGTCGCAAAATGATTCTGAATCTCATTCACCAATATTGACTCCGGGGAGGGGTTGTCTCAATCCTTCGTGAATCATTAATCTATGGTGGGAACTCGGCTCCCTCCCGTAATAAGTATGAGGGGGAATATCCCTTGCCTCTCGACTGAAGATGTTAAAATCACTAATAGCTAAATAAAATTCCGTATTTCTCTCTACATCTAGTTGACGAATAACCTCCTGACTGCCGGTCCCAATGGGAACGAGATCACCAAGGATGACATTTTCTTTCAGTCCCTTCAACCAATCGATTCGACCCCGAATAGCGGCTCTAGCCAGTACCCGAGTAGTTTCTTGAAAACTCGCCTCTGATATAAAACTAGTAGTGTTAAGAGATGCTTTTGTCATTCCCAATACAACAGGTTCGTAGAAATTCGATTCTTTTAAGACGCGATTCATTCGTTACGCTTATGATGATTCAATAAGCTCTCCGGGTAAGAAAACATTAGTTATTCCATCTTCCAACGTTACTACTTTCGATGTCAGTTGTCAAATGATGATTTCTATATGCCTATCGGATATTTACACCCCCTGGGATCCATGAACCTTTTGAATTTGATCAATCGGAACCAGTTGACAATCTTCCATACCTATTCCGGCACTCGTGAAATGACTCCAAGGATTACCAACTAATCTTGTAATAGTTCTCCTCCATCTATCAGAAATATCTTCGATTCTTGCTAAGGTAAAAGCGGTGGAACGAGATTCCAACAACTGCTCAACCTTTGGAAAACCCTGAATAATATCCCCAGACCTCGATCTATCGTGTAGTAATGTTATTAATGTATCCCCCTTCCCAATGATATCTCCGTAATTCTTATGAATAGTCGCCCCCTCAGTTGCTAGGAGAGGCTTGGCTGTTCTGATTGGTGAGTATTCTCGGTGAATAGCTATGATTTGGCCGGATTGGAGGCAGATATCACCCCCGTAAATGCATGCGTTTTCACTGACCAGAAGTCCGAGATTAATAGGCAGAATTCTTGCTCCGGGGAAATATGATGGGGGGAAGATCAATCTGGGGAAGCATCCTCCCACCAATAAATCTGGGGAGTATTCAAATATCGATTCATTTTCATCTATTGAATACCAATACCTACGTCCCGATGCATCTGTTGACTCATCGACAAAGGGATCCTCGGCAAAAGAGACTTTGTTGCTTGATACGGAGTAGGAAAACAACAAAGAGTAGGGGCTATTTTGTGAATCACCTAAAAGGCCCAACTTTTTGTTTCCCCTTCCACCAGTAGTAGGATAAAATTCTCCAAAATCTGTCAATACTCCTTTTGGTCCTGCGGTACCTCTCCAAATAGATCCAGCATCAGAATCCGAGTGGGGATCTTTTGAATCTATGTTGTTACGAAAGACAGTCATACCCCCCGATCCAGAATTATCGGAATATGCACCCCCCCTTCCATATACCCCTCCGTCTGGGTCGGGGGGCAGGGGGTTACGAAAAAGATTGGATGGTGATAGGATTAAGAAGGATGCACCTTGTTGGGGTACTACATGAATAGTACCTCGATATCCGACAAATTCTTTATTTTTATTCTCATCGCGTGAATTCAAATTGATGGGGGATAGCTTCCCACCGAGCGCCAGTTGTGGAGGAGCTTCCCCAGCTCTTGTCTCAGGGGACAAAAACGGATTGGAAAGTCCCATTGGGTTAACCTGGAGGAAGGTGCTAAGACTGTCACTTATCTTAATATTGGTGAGAGACAGATACGACCCTTCCGGGGGAGGGGGGGATTCTTGCCAATCAGCCACTAAACAAGTTTGAACCAATTGGATATCTGTGTTGTCACTTATTTCTACTACTTCGCCGTCTCTGTAAAAGATATAGGTAAAGACTTGAATTCCCAAGTCTTTCTCTGTCTTTGGTATTTCAGGCATTCGTATTGGAGAATCACCAGGTACATTGTATTCTACAACTGTTCTTATTGAGACAGAGGGCTTCCTTCTTCTAGCCGATGCAACTGGTTGGGGATAAACCCAATTATCAGATTTGAATTCACCGAGAATCAGATGCCCTGGTGGAATCAAAGTATCAGCCTGTTTAGATATATTAGTTTTCTTTTTCGGATAATAGATATATCCGGGTAAGATTCTTATTTTGATACTATTGGGTATCTTTTCTATGCGAACCAACCCACCCATCTGACTAATAATATTAGAAGTTATTTGTGTGCCCTCCTCGACAACACTGTTGTTCTTCACCAAAATGGATGAGGAAGGCTCGCAAATAGTATACACTTCTTCAGGGATCAAGGAAGAGTTACCTCCTTTGGTGACTTTATACCGCGATCTAGAACTTGCTGTTTCACTGCCAGAAACCAATTCTCCTTCATCAATGGGTTCTACTTCTGCAGTACCATATCTTACAACTCCCGAAACGTTGGTTCGATACTTCGAGTCTTCGCAAATAGCAATAATTTCATTCCGATCCAAAATCACGTTATTGAGTATACGGAACTCGGAATTTGCGTAAGATAATTTCCTGTACCGACCCTCCTGTTCCGGTGATAGAGGAACCACCTCTGTTCCCCCACCTCGACCCATGGAAGGAGTTGAAACAAATCTCGACGAATTCAATTCACTTTTGATAGATTCAAAATCGACATTGATTCCGGACTCCCATATCCATTCCTGATAACATCCAGAGTTAATGACACTAATATTCTCCCAATTTACCTCCCGAAGCTCGCGTTTACTCTCGTTGGAATGGGATCTGGTATCAATTCTATCTTGATCTTCATAAAAGGAATTCCCATTGGAATCACTAGAGGTTCCTGAAAGGACCCGTACATGACCGCTATTGCGCACGACATGAATATTACTATGTATATCTTCGGGCGAGTGATACACGACCCCATTCCAATAGGTTTCCCCCTCTAAATTTGGATAGATCTTTCTCTTAATCCGTTCCTTGAGAGGAAACTCCTTGGCTCAGACTTCCGCAGTGATTCGTTTCGATTCAACATATTGATTATTTTGAATCACAAGTAGACTTTGTGCTGGAATCACAGGATTGTGTGTATCATTTTAACTTCTAATAGAGATAGGTAATTCATTTTGACACATCCAAGCGGGCTGTCCGTGTCGCGTACGTGTGGGATATAATGACTTCTCATCGGAATTGATGATTCCATTGAACGGGATTCATACATGTTCTGCGATATCACCCGTAAATACTCCACCAGTATGAGAAGTTCTTGATGTTAATTGGGTTCCTGGTTCTCCGATTGGTTAGCCCGCAATAATACCTACAGCTTCTCCCAATTCCACCAAGTCGTGGTGGGCGAGACCCCAGCCGTAACACAATTGACAAATCCAGAAAATGCTTTTACGTGTCGGGGGAGATCTTACATGTATCGGTTCAGTCGCTACTACTGAGTTACTGGCGGGTTCATTATCAATATCCTGATTACGCATAGCAATACGTCTCATATCTAGATATACATTGCCTGCTAACACACGTCCAACTAGTCTCTGTTGTGGTATCGTTCGTGTGGATCCCTCTTCCCCCCCAATAAGATTCACAGCAATGCCCCTGATAGTCCCACGATCTCTTTCACGCACAACAATATGTTGAACTACTTCGACAAGCCTACGTGTGAGATATCCAGCATCTGATGTTCGTACCGCAGTATCCACCACTCCTTTGCGAGCACCATAACGGGAAATGATATATTCTGTCAGAGATAAACCCTCGCGCAGATTGCTACGGATAGGTAGATCAATTACCTGTCCTCGTGGATCCGACATCAATCCTCTCATACCGAGCAATTGGTGGACTTGGGATATACTTCCTCAGGCTCCTGAAAAAGACATCATATGGACTGGATTCAGAGGATCAGTCATCCTGAAATTTGGATTCATCTCTCTCTTCGGACACTCACTTGTCGCATACCACGTCTCGATCAAGTGACGTAATTTCTCTACAGCATGTAGACCCCCGCAACGATGAGACTGCTCCGAGGCGGAACCCTGTTTCTCTGCATCTTCTACAAGCCATCCTTTAATAGGTACTGCGTAAGGATCATCGATGCCTGATGAAATAGATGCTTTTGTAGCTTGTTCGAAACCCAAACTCTTTATTTGATCCAGGATATTCGTCGTATGCGTAATCCCGAAATGAAGTGTCAACCTACTGATGAGTTGTCTCATCGCGGTTTTGTCCATCATCTTATTGTAGTAAAGCGACTCAGCTTGATCGACCGTTGTAGGAACCTCAACCTTTTTTATCTTATGACCATCATTGACCGGCAAATCCAAACTATTGATCATATCTGTCAGATGCGTCAAAAACTCCCTCATTCTTCATTATTCCAGTTCATAAAACGAGTTGATTTCGGGATTTTCTTCTGTATTTCTATAGCTGGTATCGATTGAGTCTGATGCTGAGAAGTACCCTGTATTGCCTCTTTCACTTGTTGATTAGACGAAATACGACCAGCATTTGTGAGGATATATATGCCAAGTATGTTACCCTTTTCATCCCTCCTAATCTGATAATTGTCGTAAAACTGGAAAGAAGTTCCCGAGGATTCGTATTGAAATTCAATGGGCAATTCGCGATTTCTAGAGCTAATCATACGTAGATCCGTCTTCCATCGGAGCCATAAAAGACTATACAAATCGATTCGCCTCAATTACTTGGCCCTGAGTACATCATCATAACTAGTGAAATAAGGTATCTTGGAGGACGAACTGGGTTCCCCGTCCGTGGCAAGAGAATGTCTGTTTCCATAAATCCCTTGTTTATTCTCAGTCATCGGCACATAAAGCCCGAGAAGCATGTCCTGACTTGGTACAGATACGGGATCCCCCGTAGCAGGAGATAATAAATTTGTATGTGAAAACGTTGGAGAACGAGCCTCAGTCTGAGCTTCTAGAGATGAAGGTACATGTACGGCCATTTGATCTCCGTCAGAATCTGCGTTGAACCCCCCGCGAACCAATGGATGCAGACGAATAGCACGCCCTTCTATTAAAATAGGTTGAAACGCTTGTATACCCAATCTATGCAATGTAGGTGCTCGATTCAACGATACAGGATGACCTTACGTAACTTCCTGGAGAACTTTCCGTATAATTGATTCTTTCTTCCGAATCATATTCTTAGCAGCTCGCAGGTTACGAGCGACGCGTCGTCCAATTGAATTACGAATTACGAAGGCTTGGGAAGGCTCTATCGACGGTTCTCGGGGTGATCCACATTGATGTAACGAGGGAGACGGACCTACCACGGTAACGAAACGACCCAGATAATCAACCCGCTTTCCAAGCGAATTCTCGCGGAGTCATCCTTCCTTCCCCTCAATAACCTCAGAGAAAGATTTGTAAGGCCTGTTATTAATGTCTCTCATTGGTTGCCCACGTATACCGTTATCAATGGAGGCATCTACAGCTTCTTGAATAAGTCTCTTTTGACACACAATCGATCCGTCCGGTGTGAATTCACTTCCCAGTAGAAAATCGATAGGGGTATTATTCCGGTGAATTATCTTCCTATGAAGTTCATTGAAATCAGAAGTAATTGACTCACCCTCATAGAGTTCGATTATTGGTCGCGATCCAGGTGGAAGAACCGGTAGTAAGTCCAGAACCATCCATTCTGGTTTTATGTTTGTTCCAAGGAAATTCTTAGCCAGTCTCATCCGTCTGACTAAAAGATCCTTTCTCCTTTGAATCGTTCGATCCTCCCACTCATTCCCGGTGGATCCCTGCTTCGCCAATATTTGCCACTCCGGATACGCACAATCCATAACACTCTGCGAATCCAAGCTAGCTAATCATTTCTTAATAGCATCCCCTCCAGTAGCCACTTCCCTCCCCTGGAAAGACTCGAAGTTTAGAGTAGAAAAAGAGATGGTAGAAATGTCTCTCCACGAGCAATCTTCATAGTTGAACAAGCCTCGCGATCACAATGGAGTAGGTTTTTCAGCTACAGGCCTAGCAAGGAAAAGATCGGGATAGGTCGGGTGGGAACCCCCCCCCCCCCCCCCCCCAGAACCGGACGTCGGGGTTTTCTCTCATCCGGCTCAAATAGCTATATCGAGATATGAGGTCGCGGTGGCATTGGGACGTGATAACCAAACTTATTGGGAATCGAATAGCTATTCGTTACTCAAGTCAAAAATTGATGAAATCCTTTTACTGAGTAGTCTCATCCCCCCCTTGTTGCATGTATACATACTTATCCCACAGAAATATTGGTTCTGATTAGGGACAAGGGGGGTTTCTCTTGTTCATAATCCAGTTATTACTCCTCCCCAGGTTCCCACTCTACTCCGATGGTTGTCACGTCATTGAAAACGTATCTGCGATGAATAAGTTTCCGCAACCATATCTCCTCATAGAATAATCTTTCATCTGGAAAGGGGCTCGGGTGGAGGATCTCGCCGATAAAGATCTGGATTGATTCTAGAAGTAGTGATTTATATTACGAAGTCTAGTCGATGAATTAATAGGAATTGACCTTGGAGGAGTAACCTCCCTTAGTATCTATAGATCTTTCCGATACTCCTTTCCGAGCCACATGATACTCCCCACGGAAGATATGTCGAAATGGGAGGCATCCCACCGCTACCGGATGGGATGACAGATTGTGATCATTCTGTGGTAATTGGAACGTATAACCAAGTCACACATCGCAATATACCGGGCTTTCTAACTCTTTAAGAGGTTTGGTAAGGAGATTCGCAACGTAACTGGGGATTCGTTTCAAAAACCACACATGAATTACTGGACATGCCAATTTGATGTATCCCATTCGGTACCTCCGAACCCGGGAGTCAGTAAATTCCACTCCGCGATGCTTACAAAAATTAGAATCTCCTTCTTCATTATCAACGGATCGGTAAGTTCCACGGGCACGAACTCCACTCTCTATAGGCCCAGATATTCTTTCGCGGAACAAACCATCCCTCTCTGGTTTATGGGTTTTATAATGCAACGTATGAGGTTGAGTAACTTACCCAACAATTTCTCCATTAGGTAATTCTCTTTCAGCCCAACTACGAATCTGTTCGGGAGAGGCCAATTCAATTCGGAGTTGTTGGTAATTTTGTTGATGAATCATGGGATAATAATATTCTGTTTGTTTTTATTGAAAATATCTCGATTAAACATTTCTACTTTCCCTTCTCGAATCCCCCTCAAGTATCAATTTATGATCCAGATTGAAACCCATAGATCATGATTCTCGAACTAGCAATCGAAAAGATTCTGGAGCAGTATCGGGCTTGGGTACGGGTTTCCCAGTCACGGTGGCATTAGGTACTTCATAACGAGCTTAAATATGATCGGATTTAATAGTAAGCATTTCTTGCAATATATAAGATACACCAAAACCTTCCAAAGCCCAAACTTCCGTTTCTCCCACTCATTGTCCCCCTCGTCTGGATTTCCCTCTAAAAGGTTGTTGTGTAACAAGTGCATGGGGCCCACTGGATCATGCGTGAATCTTATCATCAACCTGATGAATCAATTTCATCATATGAGCTTTCCCAATTGTAACCGATTGTTCAGAAGTATCACCCGTTCGTCCATCAATTAATCTACTCTTTCCGGGATGATCAGGTTCGAATAACCACGGATTGGATGTTTCTGTACTTGCCTTAAATGGTTCCGAAAATACCAGTTTTCTAGAAGCTTCTGGTTCATGTCTTTCATCAAAAGGTGTTATTCTGTGATGCATCTTCGGAAATTCCCCTGCCAACCCAAGCAAACATTCAAAAATCTATCCTACATTCATTCGCGGAGGTACTCCTAAGGGACTTGGTATCATATCTACTGGCGTACCATCCTGTAAATAAGGCATATCCTGCCTAGGTAAGATCTTTGATATAATACCCTTGTTACCGTGTCTGCCAGCTACTTTATCACCTACTTGTATCTTACGTTTCTACAAAATATATATATGTATCATCTCCGAATTATTCATGGGATTATCCTCAGGATAGACCCACATGGCATCAGTGACTCGACCTCTTCCACCAATAGGGACTTTCGGACAACTCTCTTTTGTGTTGACTGCTTGGATACCAAAAATCGCTTGTAATGATTTTCCTTCTGGGGCACGTAATGAATCCCCCCCCTCTCGAGGCGTCAATTTGCCCACTAGAACATCTCCTGTTTCTACCCAAGATCCTGATGCTACAAGCCCATTATCCTTCAAGTGACGAAGGTCATAACTGTCTAATTGGGGTATTTCCTTCGTAATTATCTCAGGACCCTGATTCGTCGCACGAACCTCAACTTCGTGTCTCTTGATATGAAAGGATGTAAAAACATCTTCATATAGCAAACGTTCACTAATCGGTACTGCATCTTCAAAATTGTATCCCTCCCGTGGCATATAAGCTACTAGTATATTTCTACCCAAAGCTAGTTCTCCTCCAACGGTTGCTGCTCCATCCGCCACAACTTCTCCACTTTTCAGAAGTTCTCCTTGAATAACTGTAGGCTTCTGATGTCTACGAGTATTATTATTGGGACGTTCATATATCCTCAATTTAGTTATAGTATCTCCATTCCTGGAGGATAAAGTAATCTCATTACCATCGGTATATTAAATTCATCCTTCTTGTTCGGATACAGCTACACTTCCCGAATCTAGGGCTACTTAACCTTCTGACCCAGTTCCTACAATGCACCTCTCAGGTCTGAAAAGTGGAACCGCTTGGCGTTGCATATTAGAACCCGTCGAAGCGCAGTTTGCATCATTATGCTCGACGGAGGGAATAGGAGAAGCTCCAATGGGGAAATATTGTAGGGGATGAATACCTCGTAAATCCAATTCCTCCCACGTAACGGTTAAGAACTCCTCTCGATACCGAACCGATATAAGCTCCTTCTCCCCGGTCCTCCAATCTGCTATTAACAGATTTCCAGTTCCTATTCGATAATCATCCCCGACGGGTGATAGATCTACTAATTGTCCTTCCATAGATGATTTGGATACTTCATAAAAGGGACTTCGTAAGGATCCGGAATTGCTAACCTTTGCAAAAATAGCTAGGGATGAGATAGGACCAGCATTCATACCCTCAGATGTCTCGATGGGACATATACGTCCGTAATGACTGAAATGGATATCCCGAGCTTGAAAAGTGGCAGTTCGCCGCGTCAATCCCCCGGGACCTAGAGAACTTGATCTTCGTTTATGAACTGTTTCTGCTAGTGGATTGGTCTGGTCCGAAAATTGCGACAAAGGATGTGAGCCAAAAAATTCGTTGAAAGTTGTTGTGAGTGGTGCGGAAGTCACCAATCCCCCGAGAGTTAATGGACGTCTACGCCTGACGGCTCTATGGATATTTTATCGGATCGAATTCTCCGGACGATTCAGGGCTAATTTTAATTGTTCCTGTAATAGATCCGCTACAGACCGAACGCGTCGATTTCCCGGGTGGTCTATATCATCGAGGTTACCCATCCCATAGCTTATCTCTATCAAATAATCTGCGACAGCTAATAGATCTTGGGGTAGTGGGAAATGTTCCGTTTCAGGTACATCGAGATTAGGTTTGATGTTTGAATTTCGTCAACCAATTCGTCCCAATTCGCACCTTTGTTGGAAAAATCTCTTCTGCAATTCCTGGAATATGGATTCTGAAGACACCACATCGACTCCCGGAGAGTATAGATGTTTGTAAAGTTCTAGCATAGCATCTTCCGAAGATTCGATAGTTTCTCTCGATTCTCTGAGTAGATTCAGAAAAATCTTAGGATAACGTACATTCCGCGGGATATCCTCCGTACTCAGTCCCATAGCTAGAAGTAGAACCAAAATGGATATCTTTCGTTTCCTGCTGATACGAATCCATATCCTACTCTTTCTATCTATTTCTGGTTTGAATCTTCCTCCCCAATCCGAAATGATCATGCTGGTATATGTGAAAAATCCCCTGTGGTCCAACTCGCGGTTGTGGTAAACACCAAGACTCCTCAATATCTAGTTAATCAAAACTCTAGCAATTCCATTGATTATAAATGTTCCTTGGGAGGTCATCGAGGGAATAGATCCGAGAAACACATCCTGTTCTTCTACTATTCCGCTTCTCTTCCGAATCAATTAAGCTGGTACATATGGATCGGATGAATATGTGATACATTGATATGTAGCCTCTCTCCTCCCAATCGGAGGTTCCGACAATCGATACTATTCACTAATTGATTAGAATTCGACTTCCTTATCCGTATCTTCAATCTCTGGGAAATCATCAGGTTCTTCAAATGATCTTTCATGAACAAAGCAGTTGAATCCCTCAAATTGAATTCATCCAAGTTCTGGCAATACGAACATCTCCCTATCTCCTATTGATGTTGTACTGAAATCTTATCCTCGTGCGAAACCCTCCTATACCTATTCATCAATTCATTTAGTGATTCCTTCTCCCTCGCATCCCCCCTCCCCTCTCTTTCTCCCGGGTGAGGGATTGAATTTGGTAGATTCTCCCGATGAAGACTGTTCCCGAGTTGGCCAAGGAGATACCACCATCATCAGCGGTTCTTGAGGTATTGGAGGTGTCAAACAAACTATAAATGGATTTCAAAATGATCTGATGGAAGACTTCCCTGCACCCAAAAAATCTTTATCATCCACTTATCAACCATCGGCTCGATTCCGTCATTCCACCGATATGGTGAGTGGGGGTAAGGTGAGACACAACGAGAATGGGGATTCTCGACACGAAATCACAAAGATTCTAGGTGCCTAGTTAGACAGATTCACTTCGCTGGATCTCCAGAAGACGCTGGAGGCATTAACGTCAGCATAATTGATACAATTGGCGCAGTTGTTGCGATTCTCGCTGCGAAGCAACTACCGCGAAGAACCAGTTTTTGCGCCGTGAAGTATCGATTCGTGGAACAGCAATCCGGTAAACATTGATACGGGGAATATCACTTCACATACTACTGAAAATCAATCCATTGTGTCAAATCGTTGGTTTACCCCTCCCCCCCCCAACCCGAGGTGGATCAGAAGAACTATTGAGATTCGAGAATCTATCCCTAAAGGTGGACGACCTAATAATATCTACCTGCTGTTGCCACGGAGTGTCAATATCAATGTGGGGAGGGTGAAATTGACAAGGAAGGGAAAAACTTTTCGAAGTAGAACCCGGTATCTATGCGAACCATTTCTGGGGGGTGGGGAGCGTGAAGGATCCGTTAGATATTTCCAAGAGTGTTAGGAGGGAAAACAAGACCAGGGGGTGGGCAGTAGGGATCCGAGTAAGTCAGAGGATAGTGGAGCAATCTAGGGAAAAATTGGTGTTGGCTGCCTGGGGATGCATAGTATAAAAAGGATGTGTGTGGAAGTGGGGGGGGTGGGCAGCAAGGTTTCCTAACCCATCAAATTGATTGGATGGGGAGAAAAGGTTTCTAGTATCCGACATACTTACGAGCTCAATCCGATACAGAAAAATGAGCAGCTTGCTAATATTCCCATTCAGTGGTATACTTAATATCGAGTCCCCCATCTATCAATCATGTGCCTCGATGCAGGTGAAAGAAGGGCGATATAGTCAAGTGGTAAGACAAAGGACTGCAAATCCTTCATCCCCCAGTTCGAATCTGGGTGTCGCCTTGTTGTGCCAGTATCAATAATTTCGACGATTTCGGGATTGACTACCGCGCCAGACCCGGACACAAATCGAGATGCTCCATAGTATATTATGGCCTATCACGCTAGATGTATCCGGATATGCCACGGATAGGCAATCCTGATCTTAGTGTATCAGGAATCGAGGAGTAAATTATATGGATTGACAACCCCTCGGGGATTGGGACTTGGTAACATTATAAAATATATTGGTGGACGGATCCGCACTCTTATTACCTCCTCCCACTCGGGTATCATATGAAACAGAAATTGATTCCCATGTACGATATGTTACTGACTTCGATTCGGGTTCATCCATATAAGCACCCAGTAGTTGGAGGAAAAGGAATTCAATAGAATTGAATTGAAGGGATAGGAATTACGACCACGGATATGGTTAGTATTGCTTGGGCTGCTCCGATGGTGACTCCTACATTCTCTCTTTCACCTGTGGTTCGGGGAAGAAGTGGATCGCAGTGAGTAATTTTACACTACTCCTCCTAGTATAGTAGAATCCGGGAGATGTGAATCGTTGGGGTGGGGCCCAACGATTCGACCCCCTCTAGAATCTCTTGCTTCTTCGTAGGAAACACATATGGTATAACTAATTCCCTTCCATTTATGGGAGAATTCACCCCCCCCCCCCAATCTCAACTCTCTGTAGGAATCTTCTCTCCCGGGAGGGGGAGTCAACCAGGTAGTTTCCAAACGACCCCTATTGGATATCCGCTGGTTAGATTCATCAAATGCCTCGATCTCTTCTCTACGTAGATATAAATTTTCAGCAATAGGAAATATTGCAGTTCCACTTAAAAGTATTTCAGATAATAGTAGAATCGGATCTAAGCGCCAACCTTGAAAGATAAGAATTCCTCCGCATAATAATCCAATGGAGGAAAGGAAAAAGTCGTAGTATCGGGATAGGTTGGGAATCTATGGATTGGGTAATGCGCCCCCCCCCCCCCAAAAAACCATGGGTGATTTTTTCATTTCGTTGTGGCTTAAGCAGGACCAGTAGTTGGAGCGAGGTGTTATCTCTCACTTCTCATCCACGTCAGTTTCTTCTGTCGAACTTCCCGGATCCTCTTTCACCGGATTGAATCGGGAAATAGATAGATAATCTTGATATATCCGAATCAATGGATAGATAGAAAAATCTCTCCACGTTTCAAATTTCAATCCGGTTTGTTCTTTATGCACCCGATCCACCCCGTTCCGTAAAAATAGGATCTTTAGACTCATGTCTGACTCCATTGGTTACCCATAAATCCATATGTACATATAGATCTCCCCTCCAGAGGGGGGAGGCTAGAACCAAAGATATCACAGGGGAGAGAGATATTGGAACCCGCCAATCCCCTCCCCCCCCCTAGTTTTCGAAGTATGGAGAAACATATTGAATCAGTTTAGTCATGGATTGATTCCTATTGGGATTCATTACTACCGACACCAGTTCAAGTTTCACATCCCCCGGGTAGAGATATGCTGAAAATCGCAGAGATGTTGCACGGGTACATTTGGGACCACACCTCTAGATACATTAGGTTCCCTCTTTGCGGAGACATACAGGAATACACCTATCACTACTAGCCCGATTCCGACTATTGCCCCGGGACCTGGTTCCATGGAAATCATAATAAAAAGGATGAGTGAGATGGACCTCCCGATCGATAGATAGATGGGTCTATCTATGTAGATCATCTATCTATCCAGATTTTAATTGGGATGGGACTGTGGAATTCAAATTGGGGGAGTAAAAATTAGTAGTTTACTGGCAACCGAGTTGCTACTTCACGCGGAGTAGCATCCTATTTCATCCCCTACCCCGGGACGTATATTCAACCTTCCCTTATCTACTTACTACCATCCGCGGCGAAACAATAGACCAGGTTCTCGGATTAATTGTTCTGAGCAGCCGTTTGAATGTAAGGAATAGGTAGAAAAGCTGTAGGTATTGGAATAAAGAGTGCAGTAGCTATGAATGCGAGGATATTTACTTCCATATTAGTGGTTCAAATTGATTTGAGGAGTAACTTGAGTGACCCCATTAGGAGAGACTCCTGAACTTTATCGTGATATTGTGAGTCATCCAACTCTACTAGAGTGGATCTGATAATCGGGATAGAAAAAAATTAACTCGGTCTGGTCAAATCTCTGATATCAATTACATAGTATATCACGAAAGAAAATTTTAAGAGTAGTCGATTGTTTACGCTTCTTCGGCAAGAACTTGCCCCCCCCTTTTTTATATTCTTACTGAGACAGAGAAGAGGGGTTAGTCACCGCATCTTTCTGTGGCAGCAAACGAATCTAGAAGCACTGTGGGTGGGAATCTATGGATGGAAAAATCAATGACTGGAATAATTTCCCCTCCTCCCCTTCCCTCTCTCGCCTATGGGTTGACGTGGCTAGAGATTAGCCCCGCAAATAAGCTCATTTGAATACTCGTAGTGAATATCCATAGTAAGCGCGGGCATGTGGAACTGGCGCGAGGCGGATGTCTCGTCTCCTCGAAGAATCAAGACAATTGGGGCTTTCGGGGTTAATATCTCCTGCATCTGTATATCCGAAACGGGATTCGAGTAAAAATGGTTTGTCGGATTCACCGTGGATGGGGAGATAGAGCATTGACTCCTAAGCACCCAGTACATAGACTTTAATTAATTGCTGGGATTGTAGTTCAATCGGTTAGAGCACCGCCCTGTCAAGGCGGAAGTTGCGGGTTCGAGACCCGTCAATCCCGCTACATTTTATTGAGTCATTTCAAATAACTCAGTCGAGATATACAAATTATAATGAAGTAACTCCGCGGTTTCTGGGTCGAGCTGGATTCGAACCAGCGTAGGCGTTGCCAGCGGATTTACAGTCCGTCCCCATTAGCCACTCGGGCATCGACCCATAGATTTAGACCGGGCTTGGAAGTACTTGAAAACAGAATCGGTCTCGGAAGTGTAAATGAAAGGAGTTTATTGATGTTTTCAATCTGGGCCCCTCCCGCCACCCTGAGAAGGTACGAGGGCAAGAGAAGCCATAACGTCCGTAGTGCTTCTGCGAGATGAGTATAAGTACCCCCAGGGGAATTCGAATCCCCGTC
Source organism: Dipteris shenzhenensis (assembly GCF_047967505.1). Classification (NCBI taxonomy): domain Eukaryota; kingdom Viridiplantae; phylum Streptophyta; class Polypodiopsida; order Gleicheniales; family Dipteridaceae; genus Dipteris; species Dipteris shenzhenensis. The sequence goes on along the minus strand of NW_028239566.1, from coordinate 21,733 downwards.
GCCTCCTTGAAAGAGAGGTGTCCTAGGCCTCTAGACGATGGGGGCCCAATCACTCTTCAGATAATAAGAGATTATCTATAAATCGTCAATCTGATTCTCCCGAATCCCCCCCGAATACAACATCCAATGGATGGGGAATTGGAATACCTCTCCGAATCCTTATCGCAAAATCCCGCTCGATGCATACCTATATGCGGAACCGCATGTGGCATCTCCCACAACCTCTAGGTCGACTGCTTCCTAGATGTGTAGGAAGTCGAACACGGCATAGAGGTAACGCTGAGACTTAAACCTTGCAATTCTCCGAAGTGAAGTGAGGCAGTTGAAAAGCTTCACCCAATCCATATTTCCATGGACGATTATTTCTTTCACCGATGAACTTATGTATCCCAATAATAATTGGTAATTACCAGCAGCATCAGTAAGTATATAGGCTTCTCCATTGCTTTTGGTTCATTCAATGTTCTGTTTCCCCTCGAGGGAAAACCCAGATTGGAAATCTACGCCTCAAATCACTCGGTTATGACTTCCTCAATTGGGAATATCTCACTCCTGAAGCTCAAAAATATTCTCTCCACCGGTCTGAACTATCCCGGGGGCTACTGCCTGGGGTGGAAGCGGGGCAAGAAAGTCGGGTCGGCGGATAGCGGGAATCGAACCCGCGTCCTCTCCTTGGCAAGGAGATATTTTACCATTCAACTATATCCGCGTGATATGCCACCCCGTTCTATATTGAATAACTATATATGTGGTAACTCCTCTAGTCAACACACCTAATCCATCCACCTCGTCTCGGGATTTTCCCTCGTGGACGGAGAGCCCCCCCCCCCCCGAGGAGGAAGTGTCGATTCCGTAGACCGTAATTATTATTGATTCTCTCTCCCCACTCGCCATTATGAATCGTGAGGAGGGGGCCAGAATTACCGATACATTGAATCTCTGGGATATGAAGGAATTAAGTATACCCACTAGGAAAACTAATCCGATCCATAAGGAAGCCCCTGAAAAGACGACATTTTTGTTGCTTGACCAACCATTGGGGGAAGCAAGCACGACAGGTACACCAATTACTAGTAGGAATGAAATGGCGATTAATGTGAATAAAGCCAATTGGAAAGCAATAGTCGTAGTTAGGACTCTCGACGTATCAGAAGTAGAGGATTTGTACCATCTGATCCCCATCCGGTGGGACTTACACCATACCGAGACCGAGGATTTTGGACGGAACAAGAATCCTTCTAGTTCAGTACCCCGGAATCCAATGTCTCTTTCGAATCTCTTGATAATCCATCAAGTAGGAGTAAGAATTTGATTATTTGGAATGATCCCTATATTGATTTCATAGTAAATCATACGAAACCATCATCTCATATCTTTCGTAATAGGGGTGAATCTCGATACAATACATGTGTATCAAGATCGACAAGATCTCCGAAGAATTGGAGAAGAGCTTTCTAGGAGAGGTGGTCGAGTGGTTTATGGCTCCAGTCTTGAAAACTGGCATAGTGCTGAAACGCTATCGAGGGTTCGAATCCCTCTCTCTCCTCAATTGATTCAGTACCGGACCCGACGGGAGGGGGTATTAGTGGTCTATCGGTGGTCTAAAAGAACCACCTAGTATTTCCCAAAAAATGCCAATGTCCCCGAGGGGAGCCTATTCTTAATAATGATAGATGAGAGGAATCTTCTGAAGCAGTCTGGGGGTATTCCTCCTCCGCCCCGGTTCATGCGCCGCATCTCCAGGCCCAGGTCCCGTGTCAATACTTTCCCTATCAGGGTTCGAGGGATAGGAAACAAACAAATATGAGAGATCTGATGTTAACTAGAGGTATTTAAAATACCAGTTCTATCGATTGACTTATCGGGATGATCAAAGGTCAATTACCCACCCATTTGCGGGATGGGTACGTTCCACCAGATACAACTGGTGAGGATTCAAATTAGCTTCAAATTAGCTTACGGAGATGAGTCGTCATCGCCAAATCACCCCCTCCAGGGGGGTGATTTGTAGACATAAGTGCAAATGCTACCGAAACTTGTGGTTTCCCGGAACCCTATAGAAATGAACAGTGAGTTACACCTCGCCCTTCCCTCATCCGCGAGGTAAAGGTTACTGCTGGGTATATACCGACGTATCGAACTAACCCCACTGGGGGGTTAGTTTATGTATGAGCTGTGTCCCGGTTCCGCAAAGAACCACCAGTAGAAAATGGAAATTTGTCTGGTATGGTAGGTACTAATACTACCAAGTAATAACTTTCCATTAATATCTCAGCAATTTGTCCTAATTTAATGGTGTCATGGAAAGAACGGGTTCGGTATCACGGTCAATTCCCTTCTCAAACCCGGCTGCCGCCGCACGGGCTCTTCCCGCATGCCATAAATGACCCACAAAAAAGAAAAATCCTAGAACGAAATGGGAAGTAGCCAACCAACTTCGGGGAGATACATAGTTCACGGCATTTATCTCAGTAGCTACTCCACCTACGGAATTTAAGGAACCCAGAGGTGCATGAGTCATATACTCCGCGGAGCGTCGCTCCTGCCAGGGTTGTATATCTCTTTTCAACTTACTCAAATCCAAACCGTTGGGGCCTCTCAGTGGCTCCAACCAAGGAGCACGAAGGTCCCAGAAACGCATTGTTTCGCCTCCAAATATGATTTCTCCCGTGGGGGAACGCATCAGGTATTTACCCAAACCAGTAGGTCCTTGAGCGGAACCTATGTTGGCGCCGAGACGCTGGTCCCTGACAAGAAAAGTAAAAGCTTGAGCTTGAGAAGCCTCTGGACCGGTAGGACCATAGAATTCACTAGGATATGCCGTGTTATTGAACCGAACGAAACAACAAGCAGTAAAACCAAAATTAGCAAGTGCTCCTAAGTATAGGACGGGTAAGCCTCTCCGCGGACGACAAGCGCGACGGGCCCAAGCAAATGGTTTGGTCAATATGTGCCAGATCCCCCCGGAGATACAGATGGATCCCAGCCAGACATGTCCCCCAATAATATCTTCTAGGTTATCGACACTTACAATCCAACCCTCTCCACCAAAGGGGGATTTGAGTAAGTAACCAAATATGACACTCGGGCTTAAAGTGAGATTCGTAATCTTCCGTACATCCCCACCTCCCGGGGCCCATGTGTCATACAAGCCTCCGAAATATAACGCTTTGAATACTAGGAGGAAGGCGCCGGCTCCTAACAAGATTAGATGAATACCCAATATAGTAGTCATCTTATTTTTGTCCTTCCATATATAGCCGAAAAATGGGAAGGACTCTTCTGAAGTCTCGGGGCCAATGAGAGCGTGATAAATACCCCCGAACCCTAGAACCGCGGAAGATATCAAATGAAGGACTCCAGAAACAAAATAGGGAAAGGTATCGACGACTTCCCCACCGGGACCCACTCCCCAACCTAGGGTAGCTAGGTGGGGAAGTAGAATTAACCCCTGTTCATACATAGGCTTCTCCGGAACGAAGTGAGCCACTTCAAACAAATTCATGGCTCCAGCCCGAAACACGATCAAGCCAGCATGAGCTACATGGGCACCGAGTAATTTACCAGACAGATTGATCAGTCGAGCGTTACCGGCCCACCAAGCGAAACCTGTGGTTTCCTGATCGCGACCACCCAGAGACAGAGTTTCGTTAAAGAGCGTTTCCACGGGGTAAGACCTCCTCGGGGAATACAAGGTTTTCATGAGGCTGATCCTGAGCTGCCATCCAGGCACGAATACCCTCATTCGACAGAATGTTCTTTGTGTAGAAAGTTTCAAACTCAGGATCTTCCGCCGCACGAATTTCTTGGGAAACGAAGTCATAAGCACGCGAATTCAAAGCGAGACCAACTACTCCGATAGCACTCATCCATAATCCAGTTACTGGCACGAATAACATAAAGAAATGCAACCAACGTTTGTTGGAGAAAGCGACACCGAATATTTGGGACCAGAAACGATTAGCGGTAACCATTGAATAGGTCTCTTCGGATTGAGTTGGGTTAAAAGCACGGAATGTATTTGCGCCATCACCGTCTTCAAATAAGGTGTTTTCCACCGTGGCGCCATGAATGGCACACGAAAGAGCAGCACCAAGGACTCCGGCGACTCCCATCATATGAAACGGGTTCAACGTCCAGTTGTGAAAACCCTGGAAAAAGAGAATGAATCGAGAGATAGCTGCTACACCGAAGCTGGGTGCAAAAAACCAACCGGATTGCCCTAACGGGTAGATTAGGAATACAGAAACAGAAACAGCAATGGGAGCAGAGAACGCTATTGCATTATGGGGACGTAATTGTACGGACCTAGCAAGTTCGAATTGACGTAACATGAAACCTATCAAAGCGAAGGAACCGTGAAGAGCAACAAAGGTCCATAGACCCCCTAATTGGCACCAACGGGTGAAGTCTCCCTGTGCTTCCGGACCCCACAGTAGAAGCAAGGAATGAGCGAGACTATTTGCAGGGGTGGAAACTGCGGCAGTCAGAAAATTGCAACCTTCCAAGTAGGAACTAGCTAATCCATGAGTATACCACGAGGTGACGAAGGTTGTGCCGGTGAACCAACCGCCTAGGGAGAAATAAGCGGTGGGGAAAAGTAATAGACCGGACCAACCTACAAATACGAAACGATCCCTTCGTAGCCAATCGTCCATACTATCAAACAAATCTTTCGATTCCTTGGAGGATTTTCCAATGGCGATGGTCATAGTTATTCTCCTATTCAACTCTTCCAACCAGTTTGGGTGCCCTTCTATTTCATGACATGATAGGGTCGTGGTGTAGGAAATGAAACTACCATATCACTGCCCCTTCTGAATAAGAATTTGTCGGAATCTCTCTGGCATGGTAACAATATTCCTAGGTCCCGTCGAGGGTACTTTTCTACTCCGTCTCGTTCCCCCAAGCGGATGGATATGGATAGAGTACCGATACAACGAAATTGATTTCGTGATTCTTCAGAAAGTGGGTAACCCTTTCTCTTCTTCCGAGACTCCATCAACCCGTTCGCTACGTCGATGAATCCTGATCCGGAACTTTATCCCAGCTAGATTCCTTCCAATTGAACAATCAACGGCATCTATTGGATCTCTTTATGTGGTGCTGGTGTTTCCTCCCGCATGTCCTGCCCACTGGAGAAGTACAGGAAGGAGTGGGAGAAGCACCAATTTTCAGCAATCTATCTATTTGGTGAATTGAGTAGGACACGCGTACATACAGATATTTATGATCCGTATCTTCACTTTACTCGTCTATTTCACGATGGAAGAGACACTTCCTGATATTTATTCTACCAATACTCAATACCATTCGGAAGCTTTTCGCTCCCGAATCATTCGGGTGATTAATGGCGGGTGGGTGGGGGGGGGTGGGGGGAGGCCACTTTTCCTTGATGTCGGACGAGAGAAACAAACTCCCGTCTCGATAGATTAAATGAGAACCATATAGTCCGTCTTACCTCCTGGTTAAGAAGCGGGAGATGGATCGGAATGATACGAGAGAAACCCGTAGCTGGGAGTTAGCTGAAATCTTTTCATACGAGAATTCATTGGAATATCTCCCCCTGCGGAGAGATGTATCGATAGTCAGAATTCTCATTGGATTCCTGTATCAGGGGTAACTGAATGATCTTCCACATCATGAATTACATCTACCTAAATTTCTTATATTACGGGTAGCAATAATTCTGAGATTCAAGACGGGGGGGAACATTCCGAACAGCTTTATTACGTAGCGATTCGCTGATTCTTCGTTGATTTCCCCACCCACATATGGATCCCGCTATATAGATAGATATATGTGGATATTTGTTGCGAATCTTACCGGGAGTCCCCCGAGCAGTGAAAGTGGATAATCAGGATAATCTGATTCGATAGGCATCTGGGGGGGGGGGGGGGCCTCGTCATATTCGTCGCCTATTCGGGCGAAGGATCATTTCGACGTGATCACTAATTTTCTGAATTGGTAGAAACATATGTGGTACTCTACAATGTAAGGAAGGATTACGAGTGTCTGTGCCGAGAGAAAGAGACAAGTCGAGTGAAATCTCACGAGCCCTTTATCGGATTTGAACCGATGACTTACGCCTTACCATGGCGGTACTCTACCACTGAGTTAAAAGGGCTTACCGATGATGACATTGATGAGGTGTATGAAACACAGTATGTCGGAAACAGAACTATTCTGTTTCCCGTTTCTCAAATCATTATCCTGTCACTATTCTCTCAATCTTACCAGGGGGGGGGGATTAAAAACTGCTGATACTAAAACTAGGTGGGGTAAGGTCTCTGGAACTAGCGGAAATGGTTGAGTCCTCCTTTCCACCCCCTACTTACCCGATTGAATGGATCCCGATAGAGAATCGGGAGATTCACCTGGGAAGGAGAAAAAGGAGAATGAGGGGGGAAAATTTGGGATTATCCGGTTTATGTTGTGGATGAATACCCGCCGGTACGTGGTCAAATAGTTGGAATAAAAATACGGGAACAGGGTGGACTATTGCTTTATCCCCCTATCACCTATTGCTTTATCACCCTATCACCAAGTTAATTTTCGTTTGCGGAGACGGGATTCGAACCCGTGACCTCAAGGTTATGAGCCTTGCGAGCTACCAAGCTGCTCTACCCCGCGTGGTTGATTCCCTCGCTGTAATTATTATACAGTCTTCAAATAATTACATTGAACACGAGGGAATCTTGTGAATTTATGGAGATCGATTCTCCAACAATTCGTGTGGGAAAACCAATATTTATCTACCAACTCGATTTTATTACTCCAGGCAGCAAACAAGCGTGTGCCATTTCGCGTGGTACGTGTCTGGATGAACCAAAGTCTCGATAATTGGATCTGGGGCGTCCGGTTAGGGAGCATCGGTTACGAAGACGGGTGGGTGCACTGTTACGTGGTGGAGATTGGAACGCCTCAGAAACCTCTAATTTTTCTTGTATTGATAAACCCCCCCTCATTCTCTGTTTCAGGGATTGACGTATGAGATAATATTTCCTCACCAGTTTTTGTTTCTTCTTCTCTTTCTCAATGAGACTCCTCTTTGCCGTAATTTCCTAGTCGGCGATATTGGAATGTTATTATAGAATGGATGGAATTTGGGATAGAGTCCAATTGAAGTGCTATGATTTGCCACCCATCCGTGCTATCTATCCATCAGAGACAGATTTTAATCGTGGATAAGTTGGGCTTACCACTGGCTCGAATGCCAAAGGTAAGCCCAATGCGATACATGCTTTTAGCTTTTATTGAGGCGAAACACAGAGCTACCCAAATTTACCCGATGTGGATGCTATTGAGAAAGCTGCATAGGTAAATATATAACCTACGGAGAAGTGGGCTAGTCCCACTAATCGTGCTTGAACGATAGAAAGAGCGACTGGTTTGTCTTTCCAGCGAATCAGATTGGCCAAAGGTGTGCGTTCATGAGCCCGAGCCAGAGTTTCAATAAGTTCTTGCCAATAACCGCGCCAGGAGATGGGAAACGTGAATCCAGTAGCCCGAACGAGATGTCCAAACGAAAACATCCATGCCCAGACGGATAAACTGTTCATACCGAAAGGATTGTAACCGTTAATGAGTTGTGAAGAATTCAGCCGTAGATAATCCCTCAACCATCCCATCAAGTAAGTAGAGGATTCATTGAATTGAGCTACATTTCCCTGCCACAGGGTAATATGCTTCCGGTGCCAGTAAAAGGTGACCCATCCAATTGTATTCGACATCCGGAAAACTGCCAGATAAAATGCATCCCAGGCCGAGATGTCACAGGTACCACCTCTACCTGGACCGTCGCAAGGAAAACTATAACCAAATTCTTTCTTATCCGGCATCAGCTTGGAGCCGCGCGCATCTAATGCACCCTTCACTAGAATCGGTGTAGTTGTATGTGGACCTGGAGCAATAGCATGATGAACTAAGAAATCCCCGGGTCCAATGGTTAGGAATAATGAGTTGCTATTATTATTAATGGCGTCTAACCAACCGGGTAGCCACAAGCTCTGACCAGCATTGAATGCTGGACTGTCTGTCGAGGAGAGAAGTACGTCGAAACCATACAAAGATTTACCGTGAGCGGATTGTATCCGTTGAGCAAATACAGGTTCAATAAGAATTTGCTTCTCTGGGGTTCCAAAGGCTAACGTGACGTCGTTATGGACATAGAGACCCAAAGTATGGAACCCTAGGAATAAACTAGCCCGACTCAAATGGGCTATTATTGCTTCTTTATGCTCCAACATCCTTGCCAACACGTTATCCTTATTTTGTTCCGGATCATAATCCCGTATAAAGAATATGGCTCCGTGGGCGAACGCCCCTGTCATAATAAAACCAGCGATGTACTGGTGATGGGTGTATAGCGCGGCCTGGGTCGTATAATCCTGTGCTATAAAAGCATAAGCGGGTAAGGAATACATATGTTGTGCCACTAGGGAAGTAATGACTCCTAAAGCAGCTAAAGCGAGTCCTAATTGGAAATGTAGGGAGTTATTGATTGTGTCGTAGAGTCCCCTATGTCCACGTCCCAACCTGCCTCCTGGAGGAATATGAGCTTCCAGAATCTCTTTTATACTATGTCCGATGCCGTAGTTAGTCCTGTACATGTGGCCGGCAATGATAAACACAACCGCAATTGCCAGATGATGATGAGCGATATCAGTTAACCACAAACTCTGAGTTTGTGGATGAAATCCCCCCGGAAAGGTTGAAATGGCAGTTCCTGCTCCCTGAGCACTATTGAACGAGTGATTAGCGGAGTCGGGACTTTGTGCATAAACACTCCATTGACCCGAAAAGAATGGTCCCAAACCTTGGGGGTGTGGTAGTGCAGTTAGTAAATTACCCCATCTCACATGTTCGCCTCTAGATTCAGGAATAGCGACGTGAATCAGGTGGCCTGTCCAAGCTAGAGAGCTTATTCCGAAGAGTCCTGATAAGTGATGATTGAGACGAGATTCAGCATTTTTGAACCAAGAAATACCCGGTTTCCATTTGGGTTGTAGATGCAACCAACCCGCTACCAGGAACAAGGCGGAAACAGCTAGTAAGGAGATAGCTCCGGTATATAGATCTTGATTGTCGCGTAAACCGATAGTGTACCGCCACTGATAAACACCAGGATAAGCAATATTAACCGGACCCGGAGCTCCCCCTCGGGTATAAGCCTCGACGGCTGGTTGACCAAAATGAGGATCCCGAATGGCATGAGCGATTGGTCTTACCTGTAATGGGTTTTGCACCCATGCCTCGAAGTTACCCTGCCAAGCTACATGGAATAGATTCCCAGAAGTCCAGAGAAGAATTATAGCTAATTGACCAGAATGGGAAGCAAATATTTTCTGGTAGAGACGTTCCTCGGTAATATTGTCATGACTCTCGAAGTCATGCGCAGTGGCTATACCGAACCAGATACGACGAGTAGTTGGGTCTTGGGATAGACCCTGGCTGAACTTTGGAAATCTTGATGCCGTAATGCTTTTCGAATCCTCCTAGCCATTATCCTACTGCAATGATTCTCGCTAGGAAGAATGCCCATGTTGTGGCGATTCCACCCAGAAGGTAATGAGCCACCCCTACGGCACGTCCCTGTACAATACTCAGAGCCCTGGGCTGGATAGCAGGAGCAACTTTCAATTTATTATGGGCCCGAACAGTAGATTCGATGAGTTCTTGCCGATATCCACGGCCACTGAACAGGAACGTCAGACTAAAAGCCCAAACAAAATGAGCACCCGAGAATAAAAGACCATATGCGGATAATGAAGAACCATACGATTGAATGACTTGGGAAGCCTGTGCCCATAGGAAATCACGGAGCCATCCATTAATGGTTGTTGAACTCTGCGCGAAGTTTCCTCCAGTGATATGGCTCACTACTCCCTGGTCACTTATACTACCCCGTACGTCAGATTGCATCTTCCAACTGAAATGAAATATAACTACTGAGATGGAATTATACATCCAGAACAAACCTGAGAAGACATGATCCCAAGCAGATACCTGGCAGGTACCTCCTCTACCGGGGCCATCACGAGGGAAACGAAAACCAAGATTCGCTTTGTCGGGTATTAGGCGGGAGCTCCTCGCAAACGGGACACCTTTTGGTGATATTAATACAGTAACATGAATCGTAAAGGCATGGATGTGATGCACCAAAAAATCGGCAGTACCTAATGGGATTGGTGACAAAGCAACTTTACCACCTACTGCTACTAAGTCTCCACCCCCCCAGGTCAAACTGGTACCTGCTGTTGCATTAGGTGCCGTTAAGTCAGGAGCAGAAGCATGAATGTTTTGGACCCACTGAGCAAATATGGGTTGTAATTAAATAGCAGTATCTGAAAACGTATCTTGGGGACGTCCCAACGCACTCGTAGTATCGTTATGAATATACAATCCGAAACTATGGAAACCTAGAAAAATGCATACCCGGTTAAGATGTGAAATTATTGCATCACGATGCCGAATGACACGATCCAATAGGTTGTTGTATTGAGTAGTCGGATCATAATCTCTCACCATAAAAATAGCTGCGTGTGCCGCCGCGCCTACCACTAGGAAACCACCAATCCACATGTGATGCGTAAACAGGGATGGCTGCGTAGCATAATCAGTAGCTAGGTATGGATAGGGAGGCATAGCATACATATGATGGGCCACTACAATTGTTAGGGAACCCAACATAGCAAGATTAATAGCTAATTGAGCATGCCATGAAGTAGTTAGGATCTCGTAAAGACCCTTGTGACCCTCACCCGTGAAGGGACCTTTATGAGCTTCCAGAATCTCTTTCGTACTATGCCCGATACCCCAATTGGTTCGATACATGTGACCAGCTATCAGGAAAAGAACTGCAATAGCTAGATGGTGATGCGCAGTATCGGTCAACCACAATCCCCCTGTGGCTGGATTCAATCCCCCACGGAAGGTTAAGAAATCTGAGTATTGTAACCAGTCGAGGGTAAAGAATGGAGTTAATCCCTTTGCGAAACTGGGATACATCTGAGCCAAAAGGTCACGATTCAAAATGGATTCATGAGGAAGAGGTATCTCCTTAGGATCGATTCCCGCGTCTAATAGTTGGTTAATGGGTAGCGAGACGTGTACCTGGTGTCCCGCCCACGCCAAGGAACCCAATCCCAAGAGGCCTGCTAGGTGGTGGTTCAACATGGATTCCACGTCCTGGAACCAAGCCAATTTTGGAGCAGCCTTGTGATAGTGGAACCAACCAGCGAAGAACATCAATCCTGCAAAGATTAAGGCACCGATAGCGGTGCAATAGAGTTGTAACTCACTAGTTATTCCAGAAGACCGCCATATTTGAAAAAATCCGGACGTTATCTGTATTCCCTGGAATCCCCCACCTACATCTCCATTAAGTATCTCTTGACCAACTATTGGCCAAACTACCTGGGCGCTAGGCTTAACATGAGTGGGATCACTTAGCCACGCCTCGTAATTAGAGAAGCGAGCCCCGTGAAAATACATACCACTCAGCCAGATAAGAATAATAGCTAATTGACCAAAATGGGCGCTGAATGTTTTACGGGATATATCTTCTGAATCATTTGTGTGACTATCAGAATCATGAGCATCAGCATGTAGATTCCAAATCCAAGTGGTACTACTGGGACCCTTAGCTAAAGTTCTCGAGAAATGTCCAGGTTGAGCCCATTTTTCGAAAGAAGTTCTCACGGGATCCTTTTCCACCATAATCTTGACTTCTGGTTCCGGTGAACGAATAGTCATCGAGATTCTCCTCTCTTCGGACAGGGGATAGCAACGACCTACCAGCGGGGGATACGAAACTTCTAAGAGATGGAATTCGTATGTAAGGTATTCTTCTCCCTGAGTTTGGAACTGGAACAGCTGTAATAGAAGAGTTATCCGAGGCAGGCATTTAATCTTATTATTACACAACTTATTAGTGCTTTATGGACCTTGTATAGAGAGATTCTTATACGTTTCAGTAGGGGGGGGGTTACATATTACCAGATGGCAATCGGTAGGAGGAGAAGTCTTCTCCTTCCTGGTATCCCAGGGGGGGGGGGGGGGTAGAAAATGTAAAGGAATTTCTTTCAATTGTCTGGTCCCCATATCACTGCTACCCCGGCGTCACCCCCCTCTCTCATCACCTGGAACGTTTCGTAATCCTCAACCAATTTTGTGCTTCGATATAATTGCTTGGAGGAAGTGCTATTGCTTGTTTCCGACACTCAGCGGCTTGATCAAACCAAGATTCCGAAGCCTCCGGGTCTCCCTGTTGAATGGCCTGCTCCCCCCGGTCGGGATGGATAGATCCCTTCGAGATATCCTCCCTCAGAACCGGACTTGAGAGTTTCCTACCTCATGCGGCTCGAATGACTACTCAGTAGCTTATTCTCTATCTGATCCAAGAGAAGAGAGAGATTTACTTGGCCCCCTCCCCCGTTAGTCTAGAGAAGAATCAAGAGTAGTTACTGGGAATGGTTTCCAATCCTATCGATGCGAGATAGAATCTTTTCCATACTCCTAATTCGTGGAGGAGGGTAATAATCTCCCCCGGAACTAATTCCCCTACTTCTAAAAATAGATCCGCTGAAATGTTTCCTTTGGGATTTGATACTACACCATAGCTCGATATTCCTTTCCAAATCGATTCTATTACAGGAATCGATTGTAGAACCCCCCGAGTGAGCAAATCTCATCGTATCGACCCAGATTTTCGATGACGAATCTTTGCGGTGCTTTCTCCCTCAATTCACCCGATTATCCATGGGATTCACAGGCTTCCGTTCTTCCCCCGGACCTGAGTTACTACGGGGGACACCAAATTCCACAGCTCAGGAGAACTCCTTATGGGAGTATGCTTGTGGAAAGCCTCCTACATCGAGTGGTTTCGAATCAAGGGATCCTATAGTATGGGTAATCGCACGTAATGACGGATCACAGCCATATTATTAAGAGCCTGTGGTGGAAAAGGATTCCGTTCCAATGCTTGAAAATAGTATTCCAAAGCCTTTGCATGTTCTCCATTGCTAGTATGAATCAAACCTATATTATGGGGTATGTAACTCCGATCATGAGGATCAATCTCCAAACGCATAGCTTTGTAGTAATTTTATGAAGCTTCTGCATATTCTCCTTCGGATTGGGCCGACATTCGTCAGGGTCGCTCACTCAGCGTGAATGAGCTCCGCTTCAAAACCGTACTTGAGATTCTCACCTCATACGGCTCCTCCTGCATGATGCATGGAGAGAGACTAGTATTTGGAATAGTCTAGCAATTCCTACTCTAAACCTATGGATGAACGGGGGCTAGTGTCTGTGAAACTACTGGACTAGCCATCCCTTCTGCCAAAAATCTCTTGTTAACATGGTTGTGCCACTCCGACACGTCGACACCAAGAGACTAATGACAATTTCTCTGTTCCCAACGCTTCGAGTTTCATGGGGATCAGCTACTTCGACAATCTCCGATGATTCTAGGGGTATCCAAAATACGAACGGGATGGATGTTCGTTGTCCCAATCATTATTGGTATTCGTCATAGAAACACGACGCGCGGCTGAACCCAACCGTAACGAAGCTTTTGCGTTGTCGATTCCTCCACGTAGTGCCTCTCCCCTATGCCTACCCACGGAGTCCTACAAATAGGTCGGTCCGTAGGTTTCACCTTTTGCTTACTACTACGATTCGCCGGAGATCGAAACTGGAGCATTTGAGGCTGCATCAATCGAGGATACACGACAGAAGGACTTGTTTCCCGTTCGAAACATACCTTCACCAAACGCGGGTCTATCGGAATTTGAATCCCCCAATTAATTAGGAATTAAGGTTAATCGATTTTCCCTCCCCAAATCGCACCATCTCTATAATAAGTAAAAGCTCTCTTCTCCCTATCAGTAGTCGGTATGATTTGTAACAAGATATCCGCCAGAATCGTGGGAGTTCTATCAATAGAATTGTCATTTCTCTGGGATCTAGGCGTAATTGGAATTCCTCTTCGTTCCACTTATTATTGAGTTAATCAGGATGCCGGAAGAACAGATCTCTTTTGCAATACAAGGGGAAGAGGTGCATCCGTCTGGTATCTATGTCCCTCCCCCTCAATCGACTGGGAGGGTGGAGTAACTAATTCCGCACCGAATGAGAGTCGTGTGTGAATGGGGGTATATAGTCTCGCAGCATCCATGAATAATTACTAATGGAGTGATTGCTTTTGATGGGATCTGCATCACCTAATTGAAAATCTCTCATTATGAAATCGACTCGGAACAACTAAAAATCTATCCCAGGGATGGGGTCACCTCCCCTACCTCAATTCCGGGAATTAATCTCATTTCTTAATAACTGATGAGGCTTGCACTCACTTCCAGGAATCACTTTTTCCCGTCTATCATCGAGGATTGAGTTGCTATCCGGTTTCTTAGATTGGTAAGATGTGTAAATAGTACAAAGTTGCAGGAAAGGTGACTGAGTGGTTTAAGGTGTAGCATTGGAAATGCTATGTAGACTCTTGTTTACCGGGGGTTCGAATCCCCCCCTTTCCCCTTTGCATTCCGTCATTGACTCTGTTCCGGCACCCCAAAGAATTGCTAATCCTTTGAATGCTTCCAGTTAGTACTCCCGATTTCAAATAATAATTCCAAGAATCCCCCCCCCCGGGGGGGGGGGTATCCGAATTTCAGAATGAGGAATCCCAGACTATTAGATAATTACTTGGGGTTAGGCTTTGCGGGAGTAATACTCAACGACGAGCAATTCATTTATATCCAACCCAGTGGACTCCCGATTTGCGATTCCATTCACTAATCCTGTGGGTCTACTGTCTCCCGACGAGGAAAAAGTTGAATGATCAGGTATTTTGTCTCCCCGAGAAAATTCCATCTCTCTATTTGGTCCATTGCGAGAACCCGGTCGATTTCTCACAATAATAGTATCTTTTGGTTTGCGACGGTAACTCGGTATATCGACTATACGATCGTTCACTAGAATGTGTCTATGATTAACTAATTGCCTAGCTGCAGGAATAGTAGGAGCCATACCTGGACGAGAAACAATATTATCTGGACGCATTTCGAGTAGCTGTAATGGTACTTGACCTGTTGAACCCTTGGCTCTTCTAGCAATACGAACGTATCTAGGCAATTGTCGTTCCGTTGATCCATAATTGAAACGTAATCTCTGTTTGGCTTCCAGACGCACGCAAAATTGAGATACCTTTCTCGAAGCAGATTAATCAATAGCAATTCGTGCTTCTCTCGGATTTGATGTTTTATTTGTAAGCCCGGGTAGATCCTTGAGACGACGTATTATTTTCAGACGGGGTCCTCGATAACGAGACATAAAAACTCCTTCTTTGTAAGCATGGTAAGACCCGGAATGGACCTCTCCGTAATCGAAGTACTGGTACTATTTATAAGTGTCACCCAATTTTGTTGAACATTTGGTATTTGTAATAATCATAACATATGAATGTAGACGAACAAATACTCGAATTCCCATCGACTCTATTGGAAATGGAGGCTTCGACGCGGGGGACAAAGCCGAAGGGAGACACGGTATTGGTGCATCGACTGATACTGGGCAATATTCTGCCGGAATCGAACCGATAACCTCTGCCTTGTGAATGTGGTACTTCCGAATCCAAACCAAGCTTTCCTGGTTCTTTTGAACCCCATGGGATGGAATAGAACCCTCCTAAAGCGACAATGGTGGTTGCGCCCACGGCGCAGTCAGCCGCAAGGGTTATTCAACCACAGAGATGGGTTAGATGAGTCGATAATTCCATCTCCTACCGTATCGTATTGATTTAATTACCCCACCCGTGTATAATTCTTATGGGTACGCGAATACGGAGAAGCAGGGTATGGTCTCGCAGATATATATTCTCTGGGATCGGTGGAGTCCCTTTCTGGAGGAAATTGGGAATAGAAACAGAAAAGGGAAGAGGTTGAGAATTCGGGAATCGGGACGGGGTATATAATTTCCGCTTGACCGGAATCAAGAGACTCGTGAAATATCTCTGGAACAAATGGCATGGAACATGCAAACTCGGATGGCATGCAAAAGGATTTGATGCAATTGCAGATCCATTGCTTCGGTTTGGGACTCAAGGGGGGGGGGGGTATGGCGGAATGGTAGACGCTGCGGACTCGATTGGATTGAGCCTAGGTATGGAAACACACCGAGTGATAGCTTTCAAATTCAGGGAAACCTAGGATTATTTAGTAGGCGATCCTGAGCCAAATCTCATTTCAGAAGCAGGATTCGGATGATGAGATAGGTGCAGAGACTCGACGGAAGCTATTCCGACGAACGATCTATTAATTTCTATTATTCATTAAGCGGATAGATGTTCTCTTTCCATGGATGATTCAATCTAGAATGATCCTATAAGCGGCGAGGATCCTCTCCCAGTGCATACTCAACATCCGCACCGAGGATTGTATCAAAATCTCGAGAATCTCGGGTATTGGTGGGATCTACTCGATTATCCCCGAATCCCATCTTCTCCTGATTTCCTCTTTGTGTATGTATACTCCGTATTCGGATGAATATGGTTCGATGAATAACCATTAGTAACAGACCTTCGCGGATAGAGATGGAGTCCAACTCTACGCCGTTGATGGAAACAGCAATGCAAATTGTGGTAGAAAGAAAATCCGTTGGTCTTTGTAGGACCGTGAGGGTTCGAGTCCCTACATCCCCAGTAGAACGGGATGAAACATATTATCCAAATTGCGTAGGAGTTGTGGGAAGCATCTACCCCATGAAACAGAGAAATCCCTCCCCGTCTATTCTGGTGGATGGGATTCTTCGACCCATCAAGCGGACGAAGGGTATCGAGATACATCTCCCGAATACGTATTGATTTCCTCCACCTAAACGAGAGGGGATCCATGCTCCCGATTCATAGCTCAATCGAATCGGATTGATGTCTCGTCCCCAGCTCGAGAATATTTTTGAGTGGTTTGCGACTGAACCATTCGGCAAATCCAATGGATTGTCTGAATGGTTCGCCTGCAAGGTATAAAAAAAAAAATGGATTCGTGAGGATAGTTACTTCGATTGGACGGATAGGTAAGGGAAAGAATCAATCCACGCTGGGATATTTGTTTGGGATTATCGCGGAATCACTGGCCGGGATAGCTCAGTAGGTAGAGCAGAGGACTGAAAATCCTCGTGTCACCAGTTCAAGTCTGGTTCCTGGCATACCGATGGGAAATAATTTGATCTGATGGCTGCGGGCGAAAACCGCACTTGGAAATAGGAGAATCCAAAAAAAAAATATGGATTGCTTATTGGTCTACTGGTCGGGGTATGTATCTATACCCCACCTACATACGCTTGAACTGCATATGTAGGTGCGGATTTCGATGCAGATACGTGGATGCGATTGATCGTACGAGAAACAAGTGTCTCAAATAAGGTAGACCAGCCTCACCTGCCGCACAAGATTAAATAGAATGATACAGAATTGGCTAGTGGGAGGATGGCTTTCAATTTTGCCTCCGTCCCAATTCGATAAGCATCCTGTAGCTCATAAAAGTCGGGTACGACATAATCCTTACGTAAAGGCCATCCCAGCCGGCTCCCAGGCATTAAGATACGTTGTAGGTGCGGATGACTCTCATAAGTGATTCCTAACATATCATAGGATTCCCGTTCCTGGAAATTGGAACTTTTCCAAACCCAACAAACGGATGGAATCCTGGGGTCTTTTCTCGGAACGAAGACTTTTGTACATACTTCTTCAGGTTGATCTGCATCGTCTCGCACCTCCGTCAGATGATACACACTAGCTAGGGATCCTCCTGGTGCTGCATCATAGGCACATTGGGAACGGGGATAATTGAAACCGCACGCATATGAAGCAACAGCTATAGAAGGCCAATCCCCTGCTTTGACCTGTGGGATCTCGACACCCCGGTAATCAGAACCTAAAGGTCTGTGGGCTAAACTATGTCTAGTCGACCAAGCGGGTAATCGACCCCGCATCTCGATGTTGGAATCGCCGTTGTTATTGATAATACTCATATTAGCTAACGTTCTATATCTCTGTGGAATATCTTCACCCGCCCGCCTCTGATACGGATTCTTCATGCATACTTTCGAATCCACTCAATCCCTTCGAGAGGATATTTGATAGGGATTTCGAAGACTGATTTGCGATTCGTTGATTGTATTCACCGGTATAGGTATTGGGTACGAAAAAAAGTCGGTGATTCAGACTAAAATATCTCTTCCGGGTTCGACAAGAAGTTCGATCCCTATAGTTTTCCTGAGCAATTCTTTTGCGGGGTTTTGTCACAGCATCAATAATAGCTTCGGGCTTGGGCGGACGACCCGGCAAATAAATGTCCACAGGAATCAATTTATCCACTCCGCGAACGGTGCTGTAAGAATCCGTACTAAACATGCCTCCCGTAATGGTACATGCCCCCATAGCAATTACATACTTTGGTTCGGGCATTTGTTCATAGAGTCTCACTAGAGACGGAGCCATCTTCATGGTGATAGTACCCGCCGTTATTATGGGATCAGCTTGTCTGGGGCTGGATCTTGGTACTAGACCGTACCGGTCGAAGTCGAAGCGTGAACCAATTAATGAGGCGAATTCAATGGAGCAGCAGCTAGTACCGTAAAGGAGTGGCCACAAACTGGAAAGTCGAGACCAATTGGAGAGATCATTCAAGTTAGTCAAAATAATCGAGTTTGATGTGTCTTGATCGGGGGAGAAGGACTCCACGGAGTTAATTAGTGGATTCCCCCCACGGGAGTCGACTCCGTTCCTCTTACCCGAATAGTTAGAAATTAGGACCATTCCAATGCTCCTTTTCACCATGCATAAATCGAACCGACAATTAATATGGATATGGGGATAGACACTTCAGTAAAAGCAAATAGACCCAATTCCCTGAAACTCATAGCCCGGGGATAGGGAGAGACCGTCTCGACGTCGGGAATAACGAATACCGGGGCAAACATATAATAACGGATCTGGAATTGGATCCAAGCCCCTCCCTTTTGGTTCCATACCTGATTCATAGCTTGTTAGTTTTTCAGGCCCCTCGCGGATGGGTGCGACGGATCTGGAAACCGAAAAGGCTGTATAGGGAATAAGGATGGATACTAGTAGGAGGATCCGGAAGGAATCGTGTTTAGGAAGCAAAAACATTTACATACTCCTCCTGCTTCGGTATTTATCTTCTCACCCCACCGTGTGGGTGTAACATCTTTATGATAAGTGAAGGGGGGGGGGGTTGCTGACTCCTCGATCGTTCGATCGGGGATGAGATGCCAGACGTGGCTCACGGACATCTCATCCCAGAATGGAATCGGGATGTACACCCCCCCAGTGATGAGCCAATCGTCCCTCCGATCCAGTCCTCGGAAGATGCTGGATACCAAATGGACTTGCGAGAAGATTATTAGAAACGGGACTCCCCATCCGGAAATGAGCTCTTGGCTGGAATCCGTGAGATGAGTCAAATTGCCGGAAGAACCGGATGGGGACTATATTCTACTAAGTAGGTAGTGGGGTATGGTATGTACCTCCCTACCGAATCGATGCATAAGATTGATTTATACGGATTATCTATTATGGAAAGCAATCCGTCAATTTAGATTCTTATCTGAATTTTCTCCGATTGACCATCATTGAGGAACTTATTAATGAATAATTCCTTCTCCTTCCTGATCTTCATCCCTATCCCCTGATCGAAACGGAAGTAGTGACCCTACGATCTATATAGTTCATGCGAGTCGCGTTGAATCTGGGTAATTCTCAATTAGTTCCGCTGCGATGGGCGAGACCGGCTTATCATTAAAGATTAGGGCTATACGGATTCGAACCGTAAACATTCTCGGTAATGCAGATCGGAATATATAAATTCTTGAACTGCTTCACGAACCCAACATGCTTCTTTCGTGGCATTGGGCTCCCTCATCAACTAGTCTTCCACCGGATGGGAGGAAGAAGCCATTGTTGATGCACCATCCTTTGCTTCATTATAAATAACAAAGAAATGGTTCCGTGTGCTCGAAGAACTCGTTCCCTCCGAAGCAATCCCGAAGTCTCTCGAGAAGATTCTTAGTGTTGACACAGGTTTGCATCCCGTAGACACAAATCCACTTAATTCTAAGTGTCTCGATCGCCTAGGAAGGAGATACGATACCCTCATACACCTCAAGGTTCGTAGGACGAAGAAGAGATCTTGTTGAGGTCCTCGCATTGCCCCCACCACCCTTAGCATTAGACGTATCATCTACTGACCATATCAACCCACCGAAATCGATCCTTTTTCCGATCGATTCTTCGTCATGCTACTGTTCTTCCACATCTCCCAATAGGGTAAGACATAAGTAACTTACGCGGTATATTCCGCGTAGATCGGTTGAATAGCGACGAACCCTTCCCGAGAAGCATCGGCGCACGTGTAAACGAGGTGCTCTACCGTTGAGCTATAGCCCTGTGGCTACATTAGTATAATGCATCGGATGATCCCTGTCAAGCTGGTAACCAACCGAGAAGGAGGCGAGACTCATCTTTTGCCGTTAAAATCAAATATTTATTGATGTTCTAATTGTTTGAAATTCTCTCCCTGGGTCGGTATAATAGAGTACTACAAGCAATAGAAGCCTACTTAACTCAGTGGTTGGAGTGTCGCTTTCATACGGCGAGAGTCATTGGTTCGAATCCAATAGTAGGTAAAACTCATTAGGTACCACAATACTTGAAATGATACCTAATAAGTTCTACAAATATTTGGGATGGATACGAAGTATTACGGGACTAACAAATCATTGTGTGTCCCATCATGCTTTTCCCGTCGTTTCTCACAGGCGCAACTAAAAGTGGGAATGATTGAGTAGTATTTGAAGCCTCTAATCTCGCCTTAGCTCTTTTAAATGCTAGATTAGCTTCAATAGCTTTCCTTCTGCCTTCGGCTTGAGCTGCGTCAGCTTGAGCTGTCTGAAGAGCTTCCCGAGCCTCCTCAGGATCAATTTCGGTAGCTCGTTCTGCTTCGTTGACTGATGTTGTTACCTGATTACTGTCTACCATGGCGAAACCACCCATCAACGCCATTGCGGACCACTGTCCATCGTGACGTACCTTCGGGACTCCCATATCCAAAGCTGTAAGAAGTGGAGCGTGATTGGGCAATACACCAATCTGGCCACTACTCGTAGATGGGACGATTTCTCGAACCTCAGAATTCCAAACAGTTCGATTAGGAGCCATTACACGAAGATTCAGTACCATCCCTTTCATTGACCCTCCACTTGTAAGGTTGCAGCCTTCGTGGTGGCTTCATCGATGTTGCCAACCAGATGAAAAGCTTGTTCAGGGAGATTATCCAATTCTCCAGGAAGAATCATTTGAAATCCCTTAGTGGTTTCTGTTAAACTAACATATTTCCCTGGCGAACCAGTAAATACTTCTGCTACGAGGAAGGGTTGTGATAAGAAACGTTCTATCTTCCGAGCCCGAGCTACCGTTAGACGGTCCTCTTCTGACGATTCATCCAGTCCGGGAATAGCTATAATATCTTGCAATTCCTTATAACGCTGTAAAGTCTGTTTAACCCCTTGTGCGGTTTCGTAATGCTCTTCACCCACAATCCAGGGTTGTAACATGGTTGAAGTCGAATCCAAGGGATCTACAGCCGGATAAATACCTTTAGCTGCTAGTCCTCTCGAAAGCACAGTGGTAGCATCTGGGTGTGCAAATGTTGTA
>NW_028239565.1:0-34424 GCF_047967505.1 Dipteris shenzhenensis | reverse complement strand
TCTTTCAGTCCCTTCAACCAATCGATTCGACCCCGAATAGCGGCTCTAGCCAGTACCCGAGTAGTTTCTTGAAAACTCGCCTCTGATATAAAACTAGTAGTGTTAAGAGATGCTTTTGTCATTCCCAATACAACAGGTTCGTAGAAATTCGATTCTTTTAAGACGCGATTCATTCGTTACGCTTATGATGATTCAATAAGCTCTCCGGGTAAGAAAACATTAGTTATTCCATCTTCCAACGTTACTACTTTCGATGTCAGTTGTCAAATGATGATTTCTATATGCCTATCGGATATTTACACCCCCTGGGATCCATGAACCTTTTGAATTTGATCAATCGGAACCAGTTGACAATCTTCCATACCTATTCCGGCACTCGTGAAATGACTCCAAGGATTACCAACTAATCTTGTAATAGTTCTCCTCCATCTATCAGAAATATCTTCGATTCTTGCTAAGGTAAAAGCGGTGGAACGAGATTCCAACAACTGCTCAACCTTTGGAAAACCCTGAATAATATCCCCAGACCTCGATCTATCGTGTAGTAATGTTATTAATGTATCCCCCTTCCCAATGATATCTCCGTAATTCTTATGAATAGTCGCCCCCTCAGTTGCTAGGAGAGGCTTGGCTGTTCTGATTGGTGAGTATTCTCGGTGAATAGCTATGATTTGGCCGGATTGGAGGCAGATATCACCCCCGTAAATGCATGCGTTTTCACTGACCAGAAGTCCGAGATTAATAGGCAGAATTCTTGCTCCGGGGAAATATGATGGGGGGAAGATCAATCTGGGGAAGCATCCTCCCACCAATAAATCTGGGGAGTATTCAAATATCGATTCATTTTCATCTATTGAATACCAATACCTACGTCCCGATGCATCTGTTGACTCATCGACAAAGGGATCCTCGGCAAAAGAGACTTTGTTGCTTGATACGGAGTAGGAAAACAACAAAGAGTAGGGGCTATTTTGTGAATCACCTAAAAGGCCCAACTTTTTGTTTCCCCTTCCACCAGTAGTAGGATAAAATTCTCCAAAATCTGTCAATACTCCTTTTGGTCCTGCGGTACCTCTCCAAATAGATCCAGCATCAGAATCCGAGTGGGGATCTTTTGAATCTATGTTGTTACGAAAGACAGTCATACCCCCCGATCCAGAATTATCGGAATATGCACCCCCCCTTCCATATACCCCTCCGTCTGGGTCGGGGGGCAGGGGGTTACGAAAAAGATTGGATGGTGATAGGATTAAGAAGGATGCACCTTGTTGGGGTACTACATGAATAGTACCTCGATATCCGACAAATTCTTTATTTTTATTCTCATCGCGTGAATTCAAATTGATGGGGGATAGCTTCCCACCGAGCGCCAGTTGTGGAGGAGCTTCCCCAGCTCTTGTCTCAGGGGACAAAAACGGATTGGAAAGTCCCATTGGGTTAACCTGGAGGAAGGTGCTAAGACTGTCACTTATCTTAATATTGGTGAGAGACAGATACGACCCTTCCGGGGGAGGGGGGGATTCTTGCCAATCAGCCACTAAACAAGTTTGAACCAATTGGATATCTGTGTTGTCACTTATTTCTACTACTTCGCCGTCTCTGTAAAAGATATAGGTAAAGACTTGAATTCCCAAGTCTTTCTCTGTCTTTGGTATTTCAGGCATTCGTATTGGAGAATCACCAGGTACATTGTATTCTACAACTGTTCTTATTGAGACAGAGGGCTTCCTTCTTCTAGCCGATGCAACTGGTTGGGGATAAACCCAATTATCAGATTTGAATTCACCGAGAATCAGATGCCCTGGTGGAATCAAAGTATCAGCCTGTTTAGATATATTAGTTTTCTTTTTCGGATAATAGATATATCCGGGTAAGATTCTTATTTTGATACTATTGGGTATCTTTTCTATGCGAACCAACCCACCCATCTGACTAATAATATTAGAAGTTATTTGTGTGCCCTCCTCGACAACACTGTTGTTCTTCACCAAAATGGATGAGGAAGGCTCGCAAATAGTATACACTTCTTCAGGGATCAAGGAAGAGTTACCTCCTTTGGTGACTTTATACCGCGATCTAGAACTTGCTGTTTCACTGCCAGAAACCAATTCTCCTTCATCAATGGGTTCTACTTCTGCAGTACCATATCTTACAACTCCCGAAACGTTGGTTCGATACTTCGAGTCTTCGCAAATAGCAATAATTTCATTCCGATCCAAAATCACGTTATTGAGTATACGGAACTCGGAATTTGCGTAAGATAATTTCCTGTACCGACCCTCCTGTTCCGGTGATAGAGGAACCACCTCTGTTCCCCCACCTCGACCCATGGAAGGAGTTGAAACAAATCTCGACGAATTCAATTCACTTTTGATAGATTCAAAATCGACATTGATTCCGGACTCCCATATCCATTCCTGATAACATCCAGAGTTAATGACACTAATATTCTCCCAATTTACCTCCCGAAGCTCGCGTTTACTCTCGTTGGAATGGGATCTGGTATCAATTCTATCTTGATCTTCATAAAAGGAATTCCCATTGGAATCACTAGAGGTTCCTGAAAGGACCCGTACATGACCGCTATTGCGCACGACATGAATATTACTATGTATATCTTCGGGCGAGTGATACACGACCCCATTCCAATAGGTTTCCCCCTCTAAATTTGGATAGATCTTTCTCTTAATCCGTTCCTTGAGAGGAAACTCCTTGGCTCAGACTTCCGCAGTGATTCGTTTCGATTCAACATATTGATTATTTTGAATCACAAGTAGACTTTGTGCTGGAATCACAGGATTGTGTGTATCATTTTAACTTCTAATAGAGATAGGTAATTCATTTTGACACATCCAAGCGGGCTGTCCGTGTCGCGTACGTGTGGGATATAATGACTTCTCATCGGAATTGATGATTCCATTGAACGGGATTCATACATGTTCTGCGATATCACCCGTAAATACTCCACCAGTATGAGAAGTTCTTGATGTTAATTGGGTTCCTGGTTCTCCGATTGGTTAGCCCGCAATAATACCTACAGCTTCTCCCAATTCCACCAAGTCGTGGTGGGCGAGACCCCAGCCGTAACACAATTGACAAATCCAGAAAATGCTTTTACGTGTCGGGGGAGATCTTACATGTATCGGTTCAGTCGCTACTACTGAGTTACTGGCGGGTTCATTATCAATATCCTGATTACGCATAGCAATACGTCTCATATCTAGATATACATTGCCTGCTAACACACGTCCAACTAGTCTCTGTTGTGGTATCGTTCGTGTGGATCCCTCTTCCCCCCCAATAAGATTCACAGCAATGCCCCTGATAGTCCCACGATCTCTTTCACGCACAACAATATGTTGAACTACTTCGACAAGCCTACGTGTGAGATATCCAGCATCTGATGTTCGTACCGCAGTATCCACCACTCCTTTGCGAGCACCATAACGGGAAATGATATATTCTGTCAGAGATAAACCCTCGCGCAGATTGCTACGGATAGGTAGATCAATTACCTGTCCTCGTGGATCCGACATCAATCCTCTCATACCGAGCAATTGGTGGACTTGGGATATACTTCCTCAGGCTCCTGAAAAAGACATCATATGGACTGGATTCAGAGGATCAGTCATCCTGAAATTTGGATTCATCTCTCTCTTCGGACACTCACTTGTCGCATACCACGTCTCGATCAAGTGACGTAATTTCTCTACAGCATGTAGACCCCCGCAACGATGAGACTGCTCCGAGGCGGAACCCTGTTTCTCTGCATCTTCTACAAGCCATCCTTTAATAGGTACTGCGTAAGGATCATCGATGCCTGATGAAATAGATGCTTTTGTAGCTTGTTCGAAACCCAAACTCTTTATTTGATCCAGGATATTCGTCGTATGCGTAATCCCGAAATGAAGTGTCAACCTACTGATGAGTTGTCTCATCGCGGTTTTGTCCATCATCTTATTGTAGTAAAGCGACTCAGCTTGATCGACCGTTGTAGGAACCTCAACCTTTTTTATCTTATGACCATCATTGACCGGCAAATCCAAACTATTGATCATATCTGTCAGATGCGTCAAAAACTCCCTCATTCTTCATTATTCCAGTTCATAAAACGAGTTGATTTCGGGATTTTCTTCTGTATTTCTATAGCTGGTATCGATTGAGTCTGATGCTGAGAAGTACCCTGTATTGCCTCTTTCACTTGTTGATTAGACGAAATACGACCAGCATTTGTGAGGATATATATGCCAAGTATGTTACCCTTTTCATCCCTCCTAATCTGATAATTGTCGTAAAACTGGAAAGAAGTTCCCGAGGATTCGTATTGAAATTCAATGGGCAATTCGCGATTTCTAGAGCTAATCATACGTAGATCCGTCTTCCATCGGAGCCATAAAAGACTATACAAATCGATTCGCCTCAATTACTTGGCCCTGAGTACATCATCATAACTAGTGAAATAAGGTATCTTGGAGGACGAACTGGGTTCCCCGTCCGTGGCAAGAGAATGTCTGTTTCCATAAATCCCTTGTTTATTCTCAGTCATCGGCACATAAAGCCCGAGAAGCATGTCCTGACTTGGTACAGATACGGGATCCCCCGTAGCAGGAGATAATAAATTTGTATGTGAAAACGTTGGAGAACGAGCCTCAGTCTGAGCTTCTAGAGATGAAGGTACATGTACGGCCATTTGATCTCCGTCAGAATCTGCGTTGAACCCCCCGCGAACCAATGGATGCAGACGAATAGCACGCCCTTCTATTAAAATAGGTTGAAACGCTTGTATACCCAATCTATGCAATGTAGGTGCTCGATTCAACGATACAGGATGACCTTACGTAACTTCCTGGAGAACTTTCCGTATAATTGATTCTTTCTTCCGAATCATATTCTTAGCAGCTCGCAGGTTACGAGCGACGCGTCGTCCAATTGAATTACGAATTACGAAGGCTTGGGAAGGCTCTATCGACGGTTCTCGGGGTGATCCACATTGATGTAACGAGGGAGACGGACCTACCACGGTAACGAAACGACCCAGATAATCAACCCGCTTTCCAAGCGAATTCTCGCGGAGTCATCCTTCCTTCCCCTCAATAACCTCAGAGAAAGATTTGTAAGGCCTGTTATTAATGT
Organism: Dipteris shenzhenensis; assembly: GCF_047967505.1. NCBI lineage: Eukaryota > Viridiplantae > Streptophyta > Polypodiopsida > Gleicheniales > Dipteridaceae > Dipteris > Dipteris shenzhenensis. The sequence continues at coordinate 29,291 of NW_028239565.1, read as the reverse complement.
CTCTCATTGGTTGCCCACGTATACCGTTATCAATGGAGGCATCTACAGCTTCTTGAATAAGTCTCTTTTGACACACAATCGATCCGTCCGGTGTGAATTCACTTCCCAGTAGAAAATCGATAGGGGTATTATTCCGGTGAATTATCTTCCTATGAAGTTCATTGAAATCAGAAGTAATTGACTCACCCTCATAGAGTTCGATTATTGGTCGCGATCCAGGTGGAAGAACCGGTAGTAAGTCCAGAACCATCCATTCTGGTTTTATGTTTGTTCCAAGGAAATTCTTAGCCAGTCTCATCCGTCTGACTAAAAGATCCTTTCTCCTTTGAATCGTTCGATCCTCCCACTCATTCCCGGTGGATCCCTGCTTCGCCAATATTTGCCACTCCGGATACGCACAATCCATAACACTCTGCGAATCCAAGCTAGCTAATCATTTCTTAATAGCATCCCCTCCAGTAGCCACTTCCCTCCCCTGGAAAGACTCGAAGTTTAGAGTAGAAAAAGAGATGGTAGAAATGTCTCTCCACGAGCAATCTTCATAGTTGAACAAGCCTCGCGATCACAATGGAGTAGGTTTTTCAGCTACAGGCCTAGCAAGGAAAAGATCGGGATAGGTCGGGTGGGAACCCCCCCCCCCCCCCCCCCCAGAACCGGACGTCGGGGTTTTCTCTCATCCGGCTCAAATAGCTATATCGAGATATGAGGTCGCGGTGGCATTGGGACGTGATAACCAAACTTATTGGGAATCGAATAGCTATTCGTTACTCAAGTCAAAAATTGATGAAATCCTTTTACTGAGTAGTCTCATCCCCCCCTTGTTGCATGTATACATACTTATCCCACAGAAATATTGGTTCTGATTAGGGACAAGGGGGGTTTCTCTTGTTCATAATCCAGTTATTACTCCTCCCCAGGTTCCCACTCTACTCCGATGGTTGTCACGTCATTGAAAACGTATCTGCGATGAATAAGTTTCCGCAACCATATCTCCTCATAGAATAATCTTTCATCTGGAAAGGGGCTCGGGTGGAGGATCTCGCCGATAAAGATCTGGATTGATTCTAGAAGTAGTGATTTATATTACGAAGTCTAGTCGATGAATTAATAGGAATTGACCTTGGAGGAGTAACCTCCCTTAGTATCTATAGATCTTTCCGATACTCCTTTCCGAGCCACATGATACTCCCCACGGAAGATATGTCGAAATGGGAGGCATCCCACCGCTACCGGATGGGATGACAGATTGTGATCATTCTGTGGTAATTGGAACGTATAACCAAGTCACACATCGCAATATACCGGGCTTTCTAACTCTTTAAGAGGTTTGGTAAGGAGATTCGCAACGTAACTGGGGATTCGTTTCAAAAACCACACATGAATTACTGGACATGCCAATTTGATGTATCCCATTCGGTACCTCCGAACCCGGGAGTCAGTAAATTCCACTCCGCGATGCTTACAAAAATTAGAATCTCCTTCTTCATTATCAACGGATCGGTAAGTTCCACGGGCACGAACTCCACTCTCTATAGGCCCAGATATTCTTTCGCGGAACAAACCATCCCTCTCTGGTTTATGGGTTTTATAATGCAACGTATGAGGTTGAGTAACTTACCCAACAATTTCTCCATTAGGTAATTCTCTTTCAGCCCAACTACGAATCTGTTCGGGAGAGGCCAATTCAATTCGGAGTTGTTGGTAATTTTGTTGATGAATCATGGGATAATAATATTCTGTTTGTTTTTATTGAAAATATCTCGATTAAACATTTCTACTTTCCCTTCTCGAATCCCCCTCAAGTATCAATTTATGATCCAGATTGAAACCCATAGATCATGATTCTCGAACTAGCAATCGAAAAGATTCTGGAGCAGTATCGGGCTTGGGTACGGGTTTCCCAGTCACGGTGGCATTAGGTACTTCATAACGAGCTTAAATATGATCGGATTTAATAGTAAGCATTTCTTGCAATATATAAGATACACCAAAACCTTCCAAAGCCCAAACTTCCGTTTCTCCCACTCATTGTCCCCCTCGTCTGGATTTCCCTCTAAAAGGTTGTTGTGTAACAAGTGCATGGGGCCCACTGGATCATGCGTGAATCTTATCATCAACCTGATGAATCAATTTCATCATATGAGCTTTCCCAATTGTAACCGATTGTTCAGAAGTATCACCCGTTCGTCCATCAATTAATCTACTCTTTCCGGGATGATCAGGTTCGAATAACCACGGATTGGATGTTTCTGTACTTGCCTTAAATGGTTCCGAAAATACCAGTTTTCTAGAAGCTTCTGGTTCATGTCTTTCATCAAAAGGTGTTATTCTGTGATGCATCTTCGGAAATTCCCCTGCCAACCCAAGCAAACATTCAAAAATCTATCCTACATTCATTCGCGGAGGTACTCCTAAGGGACTTGGTATCATATCTACTGGCGTACCATCCTGTAAATAAGGCATATCCTGCCTAGGTAAGATCTTTGATATAATACCCTTGTTACCGTGTCTGCCAGCTACTTTATCACCTACTTGTATCTTACGTTTCTACAAAATATATATATGTATCATCTCCGAATTATTCATGGGATTATCCTCAGGATAGACCCACATGGCATCAGTGACTCGACCTCTTCCACCAATAGGGACTTTCTGGACAACTCTCTTTTGTGTTGACTGCTTGGATACCAAAAATCGCTTGTAATGATTTTCCTTCTGGGGCACGTAATGAATCCCCCCCCTCTCGAGGCGTCAATTTGCCCACTAGAACATCTCCTGTTTCTACCCAAGATCCTGATGCTACAAGCCCATTATCCTTCAAGTGACGAAGGTCATAACTGTCTAATTGGGGTATTTCCTTCGTAATTATCTCAGGACCCTGATTCGTCGCACGAACCTCAACTTCGTGTCTCTTGATATGAAAGGATGTAAAAACATCTTCATATAGCAAACGTTCACTAATCGGTACTGCATCTTCAAAATTGTATCCCTCCCGTGGCATATAAGCTACTAGTATATTTCTACCCAAAGCTAGTTCTCCTCCAACGGTTGCTGCTCCATCCGCCACAACTTCTCCACTTTTCAGAAGTTCTCCTTGAATAACTGTAGGCTTCTGATGTCTACGAGTATTATTATTGGGACGTTCATATATCCTCAATTTAGTTATAGTATCTCCATTCCTGGAGGATAAAGTAATCTCATTACCATCGGTATATTAAATTCATCCTTCTTGTTCGGATACAGCTACACTTCCCGAATCTAGGGCTACTTAACCTTCTGACCCAGTTCCTACAATGCACCTCTCAGGTCTGAAAAGTGGAACCGCTTGGCGTTGCATATTAGAACCCGTCGAAGCGCAGTTTGCATCATTATGCTCGACGGAGGGAATAGGAGAAGCTCCAATGGGGAAATATTGTAGGGGATGAATACCTCGTAAATCCAATTCCTCCCACGTAACGGTTAAGAACTCCTCTCGATACCGAACCGATATAAGCTCCTTCTCCCCGGTCCTCCAATCTGCTATTAACAGATTTCCAGTTCCTATTCGATAATCATCCCCGACGGGTGATAGATCTACTAATTGTCCTTCCATAGATGATTTGGATACTTCATAAAAGGGACTTCGTAAGGATCCGGAATTGCTAACCTTTGCAAAAATAGCTAGGGATGAGATAGGACCAGCATTCATACCCTCAGATGTCTCGATGGGACATATACGTCCGTAATGACTGAAATGGATATCCCGAGCTTGAAAAGTGGCAGTTCGCCGCGTCAATCCCCCGGGACCTAGAGAACTTGATCTTCGTTTATGAACTGTTTCTGCTAGTGGATTGGTCTGGTCCGAAAATTGCGACAAAGGATGTGAGCCAAAAAATTCGTTGAAAGTTGTTGTGAGTGGTGCGGAAGTCACCAATCCCCCGAGAGTTAATGGACGTCTACGCCTGACGGCTCTATGGATATTTTATCGGATCGAATTCTCCGGACGATTCAGGGCTAATTTTAATTGTTCCTGTAATAGATCCGCTACAGACCGAACGCGTCGATTTCCCGGGTGGTCTATATCATCGAGGTTACCCATCCCATAGCTTATCTCTATCAAATAATCTGCGACAGCTAATAGATCTTGGGGTAGTGGGAAATGTTCCGTTTCAGGTACATCGAGATTAGGTTTGATGTTTGAATTTCGTCAACCAATTCGTCCCAATTCGCACCTTTGTTGGAAAAATCTCTTCTGCAATTCCTGGAATATGGATTCTGAAGACACCACATCGACTCCCGGAGAGTATAGATGTTTGTAAAGTTCTAGCATAGCATCTTCCGAAGATTCGATAGTTTCTCTCGATTCTCTGAGTAGATTCAGAAAAATCTTAGGATAACGTACATTCCGCGGGATATCCTCCGTACTCAGTCCCATAGCTAGAAGTAGAACCAAAATGGATATCTTTCGTTTCCTGCTGATACGAATCCATATCCTACTCTTTCTATCTATTTCTGGTTTGAATCTTCCTCCCCAATCCGAAATGATCATGCTGGTATATGTGAAAAATCCCCTGTGGTCCAACTCGCGGTTGTGGTAAACACCAAGACTCCTCAATATCTAGTTAATCAAAACTCTAGCAATTCCATTGATTATAAATGTTCCTTGGGAGGTCATCGAGGGAATAGATCCGAGAAACACATCCTGTTCTTCTACTATTCCGCTTCTCTTCCGAATCAATTAAGCTGGTACATATGGATCGGATGAATATGTGATACATTGATATGTAGCCTCTCTCCTCCCAATCGGAGGTTCCGACAATCGATACTATTCACTAATTGATTAGAATTCGACTTCCTTATCCGTATCTTCAATCTCTGGGAAATCATCAGGTTCTTCAAATGATCTTTCATGAACAAAGCAGTTGAATCCCTCAAATTGAATTCATCCAAGTTCTGGCAATACGAACATCTCCCTATCTCCTATTGATGTTGTACTGAAATCTTATCCTCGTGCGAAACCCTCCTATACCTATTCATCAATTCATTTAGTGATTCCTTCTCCCTCGCATCCCCCCTCCCCTCTCTTTCTCCCGGGTGAGGGATTGAATTTGGTAGATTCTCCCGATGAAGACTGTTCCCGAGTTGGCCAAGGAGATACCACCATCATCAGCGGTTCTTGAGGTATTGGAGGTGTCAAACAAACTATAAATGGATTTCAAAATGATCTGATGGAAGACTTCCCTGCACCCAAAAAATCTTTATCATCCACTTATCAACCATCGGCTCGATTCCGTCATTCCACCGATATGGTGAGTGGGGGTAAGGTGAGACACAACGAGAATGGGGATTCTCGACACGAAATCACAAAGATTCTAGGTGCCTAGTTAGACAGATTCACTTCGCTGGATCTCCAGAAGACGCTGGAGGCATTAACGTCAGCATAATTGATACAATTGGCGCAGTTGTTGCGATTCTCGCTGCGAAGCAACTACCGCGAAGAACCAGTTTTTGCGCCGTGAAGTATCGATTCGTGGAACAGCAATCCGGTAAACATTGATACGGGGAATATCACTTCACATACTACTGAAAATCAATCCATTGTGTCAAATCGTTGGTTTACCCCTCCCCCCCCCAACCCGAGGTGGATCAGAAGAACTATTGAGATTCGAGAATCTATCCCTAAAGGTGGACGACCTAATAATATCTACCTGCTGTTGCCACGGAGTGTCAATATCAATGTGGGGAGGGTGAAATTGACAAGGAAGGGAAAAACTTTTCGAAGTAGAACCCGGTATCTATGCGAACCATTTCTGGGGGGTGGGGAGCGTGAAGGATCCGTTAGATATTTCCAAGAGTGTTAGGAGGGAAAACAAGACCAGGGGGTGGGCAGTAGGGATCCGAGTAAGTCAGAGGATAGTGGAGCAATCTAGGGAAAAATTGGTGTTGGCTGCCTGGGGATGCATAGTATAAAAAGGATGTGTGTGGAAGTGGGGGGGGTGGGCAGCAAGGTTTCCTAACCCATCAAATTGATTGGATGGGGAGAAAAGGTTTCTAGTATCCGACATACTTACGAGCTCAATCCGATACAGAAAAATGAGCAGCTTGCTAATATTCCCATTCAGTGGTATACTTAATATCGAGTCCCCCATCTATCAATCATGTGCCTCGATGCAGGTGAAAGAAGGGCGATATAGTCAAGTGGTAAGACAAAGGACTGCAAATCCTTCATCCCCCAGTTCGAATCTGGGTGTCGCCTTGTTGTGCCAGTATCAATAATTTCGACGATTTCGGGATTGACTACCGCGCCAGACCCGGACACAAATCGAGATGCTCCATAGTATATTATGGCCTATCACGCTAGATGTATCCGGATATGCCACGGATAGGCAATCCTGATCTTAGTGTATCAGGAATCGAGGAGTAAATTATATGGATTGACAACCCCTCGGGGATTGGGACTTGGTAACATTATAAAATATATTGGTGGACGGATCCGCACTCTTATTACCTCCTCCCACTCGGGTATCATATGAAACAGAAATTGATTCCCATGTACGATATGTTACTGACTTCGATTCGGGTTCATCCATATAAGCACCCAGTAGTTGGAGGAAAAGGAATTCAATAGAATTGAATTGAAGGGATAGGAATTACGACCACGGATATGGTTAGTATTGCTTGGGCTGCTCCGATGGTGACTCCTACATTCTCTCTTTCACCTGTGGTTCGGGGAAGAAGTGGATCGCAGTGAGTAATTTTACACTACTCCTCCTAGTATAGTAGAATCCGGGAGATGTGAATCGTTGGGGTGGGGCCCAACGATTCGACCCCCTCTAGAATCTCTTGCTTCTTCGTAGGAAACACATATGGTATAACTAATTCCCTTCCATTTATGGGAGAATTCACCCCCCCCCCCCAATCTCAACTCTCTGTAGGAATCTTCTCTCCCGGGAGGGGGAGTCAACCAGGTAGTTTCCAAACGACCCCTATTGGATATCCGCTGGTTAGATTCATCAAATGCCTCGATCTCTTCTCTACGTAGATATAAATTTTCAGCAATAGGAAATATTGCAGTTCCACTTAAAAGTATTTCAGATAATAGTAGAATCGGATCTAAGCGCCAACCTTGAAAGATAAGAATTCCTCCGCATAATAATCCAATGGAGGAAAGGAAAAAGTCGTAGTATCGGGATAGGTTGGGAATCTATGGATTGGGTAATGCGCCCCCCCCCCCCCAAAAAACCATGGGTGATTTTTTCATTTCGTTGTGGCTTAAGCAGGACCAGTAGTTGGAGCGAGGTGTTATCTCTCACTTCTCATCCACGTCAGTTTCTTCTGTCGAACTTCCCGGATCCTCTTTCACCGGATTGAATCGGGAAATAGATAGATAATCTTGATATATCCGAATCAATGGATAGATAGAAAAATCTCTCCACGTTTCAAATTTCAATCCGGTTTGTTCTTTATGCACCCGATCCACCCCGTTCCGTAAAAATAGGATCTTTAGACTCATGTCTGACTCCATTGGTTACCCATAAATCCATATGTACATATAGATCTCCCCTCCAGAGGGGGGAGGCTAGAACCAAAGATATCACAGGGGAGAGAGATATTGGAACCCGCCAATCCCCTCCCCCCCCCTAGTTTTCGAAGTATGGAGAAACATATTGAATCAGTTTAGTCATGGATTGATTCCTATTGGGATTCATTACTACCGACACCAGTTCAAGTTTCACATCCCCCGGGTAGAGATATGCTGAAAATCGCAGAGATGTTGCACGGGTACATTTGGGACCACACCTCTAGATACATTAGGTTCCCTCTTTGCGGAGACATACAGGAATACACCTATCACTACTAGCCCGATTCCGACTATTGCACCGGGACCTGGTTCCATGGAAATCATAATAAAAAGGATGAGTGAGATGGACCTCCCGATCGATAGATAGATGGGTCTATCTATGTAGATCATCTATCTATCCAGATTTTAATTGGGATGGGACTGTGGAATTCAAATTGGGGGAGTAAAAATTAGTAGTTTACTGGCAACCGAGTTGCTACTTCACGCGGAGTAGCATCCTATTTCATCCCCTACCCCGGGACGTATATTCAACCTTCCCTTATCTACTTACTACCATCCGCGGCGAAACAATAGACCAGGTTCTCGGATTAATTGTTCTGAGCAGCCGTTTGAATGTAAGGAATAGGTAGAAAAGCTGTAGGTATTGGAATAAAGAGTGCAGTAGCTATGAATGCGAGGATATTTACTTCCATATTAGTGGTTCAAATTGATTTGAGGAGTAACTTGAGTGACCCCATTAGGAGAGACTCCTGAACTTTATCGTGATATTGTGAGTCATCCAACTCTACTAGAGTGGATCTGATAATCGGGATAGAAAAAAATTAACTCGGTCTGGTCAAATCTCTGATATCAATTACATAGTATATCACGAAAGAAAATTTTAAGAGTAGTCGATTGTTTACGCTTCTTCGGCAAGAACTTGCCCCCCCCTTTTTTATATTCTTACTGAGACAGAGAAGAGGGGTTAGTCACCGCATCTTTCTGTGGCAGCAAACGAATCTAGAAGCACTGTGGGTGGGAATCTATGGATGGAAAAATCAATGACTGGAATAATTTCCCCTCCTCCCCTTCCCTCTCTCGCCTATGGGTTGACGTGGCTAGAGATTAGCCCCGCAAATAAGCTCATTTGAATACTCGTAGTGAATATCCATAGTAAGCGCGGGCATGTGGAACTGGCGCGAGGCGGATGTCTCGTCTCCTCGAAGAATCAAGACAATTGGGGCTTTCGGGGTTAATATCTCCTGCATCTGTATATCCGAAACGGGATTCGAGTAAAAATGGTTTGTCGGATTCACCGTGGATGGGGAGATAGAGCATTGACTCCTAAGCACCCAGTACATAGACTTTAATTAATTGCTGGGATTGTAGTTCAATCGGTTAGAGCACCGCCCTGTCAAGGCGGAAGTTGCGGGTTCGAGACCCGTCAATCCCGCTACATTTTATTGAGTCATTTCAAATAACTCAGTCGAGATATACAAATTATAATGAAGTAACTCCGCGGTTTCTGGGTCGAGCTGGATTCGAACCAGCGTAGGCGTTGCCAGCGGATTTACAGTCCGTCCCCATTAGCCACTCGGGCATCGACCCATAGATTTAGACCGGGCTTGGAAGTACTTGAAAACAGAATCGGTCTCGGAAGTGTAAATGAAAGGAGTTTATTGATGTTTTCAATCTGGGCCCCTCCCGCCACCCTGAGAAGGTACGAGGGCAAGAGAAGCCATAACGTCCGTAGTGCTTCTGCGAGATGAGTATAAGTACCCCCAGGGGAATTCGAATCCCCGTCGCCTCCTTGAAAGAGAGGTGTCCTAGGCCTCTAGACGATGGGGGCCCAATCACTCTTCAGATAATAAGAGATTATCTATAAATCGTCAATCTGATTCTCCCGAATCCCCCCCGAATACAACATCCAATGGATGGGGAATTGGAATACCTCTCCGAATCCTTATCGCAAAATCCCGCTCGATGCATACCTATATGCGGAACCGCATGTGGCATCTCCCACAACCTCTAGGTCGACTGCTTCCTAGATGTGTAGGAAGTCGAACACGGCATAGAGGTAACGCTGAGACTTAAACCTTGCAATTCTCCGAAGTGAAGTGAGGCAGTTGAAAAGCTTCACCCAATCCATATTTCCATGGACGATTATTTCTTTCACCGATGAACTTATGTATCCCAATAATAATTGGTAATTACCAGCAGCATCAGTAAGTATATAGGCTTCTCCATTGCTTTTGGTTCATTCAATGTTCTGTTTCCCCTCGAGGGAAAACCCAGATTGGAAATCTACGCCTCAAATCACTCGGTTATGACTTCCTCAATTGGGAATATCTCACTCCTGAAGCTCAAAAATATTCTCTCCACCGGTCTGAACTATCCCGGGGGCTACTGCCGGGGGTGGAAGCGGGGCAAGAAAGTCGGGTCGGCGGATAGCGGGAATCGAACCCGCGTCCTCTCCTTGGCAAGGAGATATTTTACCATTCAACTATATCCGCGTGATATGCCACCCCGTTCTATATTGAATAACTATATATGTGGTAACTCCTCTAGTCAACACACCTAATCCATCCACCTCGTCTCGGGATTTTCCCTCGTGGACGGAGAGCCCCCCCCCCCCCGAGGAGGAAGTGTCGATTCCGTAGACCGTAATTATTATTGATTCTCTCTCCCCACTCGCCATTATGAATCGTGAGGAGGGGGCCAGAATTACCGATACATTGAATCTCTGGGATATGAAGGAATTAAGTATACCCACTAGGAAAACTAATCCGATCCATAAGGAAGCCCCTGAAAAGACGACATTTTTGTTGCTTGACCAACCATTGGGGGAAGCAAGCACGACAGGTACACCAATTACTAGTAGGAATGAAATGGCGATTAATGTGAATAAAGCCAATTGGAAAGCAATAGTCGTAGTTAGGACTCTCGACGTATCAGAAGTAGAGGATTTGTACCATCTGATCCCCATCCGGTGGGACTTACACCATACCGAGACCGAGGATTTTGGACGGAACAAGAATCCTTCTAGTTCAGTACCCCGGAATCCAATGTCTCTTTCGAATCTCTTGATAATCCATCAAGTAGGAGTAAGAATTTGATTATTTGGAATGATCCCTATATTGATTTCATAGTAAATCATACGAAACCATCATCTCATATCTTTCGTAATAGGGGTGAATCTCGATACAATACATGTGTATCAAGATCGACAAGATCTCCGAAGAATTGGAGAAGAGCTTTCTAGGAGAGGTGGTCGAGTGGTTTATGGCTCCAGTCTTGAAAACTGGCATAGTGCTGAAACGCTATCGAGGGTTCGAATCCCTCTCTCTCCTCAATTGATTCAGTACCGGACCCGACGGGAGGGGGTATTAGTGGTCTATCGGTGGTCTAAAAGAACCACCTAGTATTTCCCAAAAAATGCCAATGTCCCCGAGGGGAGCCTATTCTTAATAATGATAGATGAGAGGAATCTTCTGAAGCAGTCTGGGGGTATTCCTCCTCCGCCCCGGTTCATGCGCCGCATCTCCAGGCCCAGGTCCCGTGTCAATACTTTCCCTATCAGGGTTCGAGGGATAGGAAACAAACAAATATGAGAGATCTGATGTTAACTAGAGGTATTTAAAATACCAGTTCTATCGATTGACTTATCGGGATGATCAAAGGTCAATTACCCACCCATTTGCGGGATGGGTACGTTCCACCAGATACAACTGGTGAGGATTCAAATTAGCTTCAAATTAGCTTACGGAGATGAGTCGTCATCGCCAAATCACCCCCTCCAGGGGGGTGATTTGTAGACATAAGTGCAAATGCTACCGAAACTTGTGGTTTCCCGGAACCCTATAGAAATGAACAGTGAGTTACACCTCGCCCTTCCCTCATCCGCGAGGTAAAGGTTACTGCTGGGTATATACCGACGTATCGAACTAACCCCACTGGGGGGTTAGTTTATGTATGAGCTGTGTCCCGGTTCCGCAAAGAACCACCAGTAGAAAATGGAAATTTGTCTGGTATGGTAGGTACTAATACTACCAAGTAATAACTTTCCATTAATATCTCAGCAATTTGTCCTAATTTAATGGTGTCATGGAAAGAACGGGTTCGGTATCACGGTCAATTCCCTTCTCAAACCCGGCTGCCGCCGCACGGGCTCTTCCCGCATGCCATAAATGACCCACAAAAAAGAAAAATCCTAGAACGAAATGGGAAGTAGCCAACCAACTTCGGGAGATACATAGTTCACGGCATTTATCTCAGTAGCTACTCCACCTACGGAATTTAAGGAACCCAGAGGTGCATGAGTCATATACTCCGCGGAGCGTCGCTCCTGCCAGGGTTGTATATCTCTTTTCAACTTACTCAAATCCAAACCGTTGGGGCCTCTCAGTGGCTCCAACCAAGGAGCACGAAGGTCCCAGAAACGCATTGTTTCGCCTCCAAATATGATTTCTCCCGTGGGGGAACGCATCAGGTATTTACCCAAACCAGTAGGTCCTTGAGCGGAACCTATGTTGGCGCCGAGACGCTGGTCCCTGACAAGAAAAGTAAAAGCTTGAGCTTGAGAAGCCTCTGGACCGGTAGGACCATAGAATTCACTAGGATATGCCGTGTTATTGAACCGAACGAAACAACAAGCAGTAAAACCAAAAATAGCAAGTGCTCCTAAGCTATAGGACGGGTAAGCCTCTCCGGACCACACAAAAGCGCGACGGGCCCAAGCAAATGGTTTGGTCAATATGTGCCAGATCCCCCCGGAGATACAGATGGATCCCAGCCAGACATGTCCCCCAATAATATCTTCTAGGTTATCGACACTTACAATCCAACCCTCTCCACCAAAGGGGGATTTGAGTAAGTAACCAAATATGACACTCGGGCTTAAAGTGAGATTCGTAATCTTCCGTACATCCCCACCTCCCGGGGCCCATGTGTCATACAAGCCTCCGAAATATAACGCTTTGAATACTAGGAGGAAGGCGCCGGCTCCTAACAAGATTAGATGAATACCCAATATAGTAGTCATCTTATTTTTGTCCTTCCATATATAGCCGAAAAATGGGAAGGACTCTTCTGAAGTCTCGGGGCCAATGAGAGCGTGATAAATACCCCCGAACCCTAGAACCGCGGAAGATATCAAATGAAGGACTCCAGAAACAAAATAGGGAAAGGTATCGACGACTTCCCCACCGGGACCCACTCCCCAACCTAGGGTAGCTAGGTGGGGAAGTAGAATTAACCCCTGTTCATACATAGGCTTCTCCGGAACGAAGTGAGCCACTTCAAACAAATTCATGGCTCCAGCCCGAAACACGATCAAGCCAGCATGAGCTACATGGGCACCGAGTAATTTACCAGACAGATTGATCAGTCGAGCGTTACCGGCCCACCAAGCGAAACCTGTGGTTTCCTGATCGCGACCACCCAGAGACAGAGTTTCGTTAAAGAGCGTTTCCACGGGGTAAGACCTCCTCGGGGAATACAAGGTTTTCATGAGGCTGATCCTGAGCTGCCATCCAGGCACGAATACCCTCATTCGACAGAATGTTCTTTGTGTAGAAAGTTTCAAACTCAGGATCTTCCGCCGCACGAATTTCTTGGGAAACGAAGTCATAAGCACGCGAATTCAAAAGCGAGACCAACTACTCCGATAGCACTCATCCATAATCCAGTTACTGGCACGAATAACATAAAGAAATGCAACCAACGTTTGTTGGAGAAAGCGACACCGAATATTTGGGACCAGAAACGATTAGCGGTAACCATTGAATAGGTCTCTTCGGATTGAGTTGGGTTAAAAGCACGGAATGTATTTGCGCCATCACCGTCTTCAAATAAGGTGTTTTCCACCGTGGCGCCATGAATGGCACACGAAAGAGCAGCACCAAGGACTCCGGCGACTCCCATCATATGAAACGGGTTCAACGTCCAGTTGTGAAAACCCTGGAAAAAGAGAATGAATCGAGAGATAGCTGCTACACCGAAGCTGGGTGCAAAAAACCAACCGGATTGCCCTAACGGGTAGATTAGGAATACAGAAACAGAAACAGCAATGGGAGCAGAGAACGCTATTGCATTATGGGGACGTAATTGTACGGACCTAGCAAGTTCGAATTGACGTAACATGAAACCTATCAAAGCGAAGGAACCGTGAAGAGCAACAAAGGTCCATAGACCCCCTAATTGGCACCAACGGGTGAAGTCTCCCTGTGCTTCCGGACCCCACAGTAGAAGCAAGGAATGAGCGAGACTATTTGCAGGGGTGGAAACTGCGGCAGTCAGAAAATTGCAACCTTCCAAGTAGGAACTAGCTAATCCATGAGTATACCACGAGGTGACGAAGGTTGTGCCGGTGAACCAACCGCCTAGGGAGAAATAAGCGGTGGGGAAAAGTAATAGACCGGACCAACCTACAAATACGAAACGATCCCTTCGTAGCCAATCGTCCATACTATCAAACAAATCTTTCGATTCCTTGGAGGATTTTCCAATGGCGATGGTCATAGTTATTCTCCTATTCAACTCTTCCAACCATTTTGGGTGCCCTTCTATTTCATGACATGATAGGGTCGTGGTGTAGGAAATGAAACTACCATATCACTGCCCCTTCTGAATAAGAATTTGTCGGAATCTCTCTGGCATGGTAACAATATTCCTAGGTCCCGTCGAGGGTACTTTTCTACTCCGTCTCGTTCCCCCAAGCGGATGGATATGGATAGAGTACCGATACAACGAAATTGATTTCGTGATTCTTCAGAAAGTGGGTAACCCTTTCTCTTCTTCCGAGACTCCATCAACCCGTTCGCTACGTCGATGAATCCTGATCCGGAACTTTATCCCAGCTAGATTCCTTCCAATTGAACAATCAACGGCATCTATTGGATCTCTTTATGTGGTGCTGGTGTTTCCTCCCGCATGTCCTGCCCACTGGAGAAGTACAGGAAGGAGTGGGAGAAGCACCAATTTTCAGCAATCTATCTATTTGGTGAATTGAGTAGGACACGCGTACATACAGATATTTATGATCCGTATCTTCACTTTACTCGTCTATTTCACGATGGAAGAGACACTTCCTGATATTTATTCTACCAATACTCAATACCATTCGGAAGCTTTTCGCTCCCGAATCATTCGGGTGATTAATGGCGGGTGGGTGGGGGGGGTGGGGGGAGGCCACTTTTCCTTGATGTCGGACGAGAGAAACAAACTCCCGTCTCGATAGATTAAATGAGAACCATATAGTCCGTCTTACCTCCTGGTTAAGAAGCGGGAGATGGATCGGAATGATACGAGAGAAACCCGTAGCTGGGAGTTAGCTGAAATCTTTTCATACGAGAATTCATTGGAATATCTCCCCCTGCGGAGAGATGTATCGATAGTCAGAATTCTCATTGGATTCCTGTATCAGGGGTAACTGAATGATCTTCCACATCATGAATTACATCTACCTAAATTTCTTATATTACGGGTAGCAATAATTCTGAGATTCAAGACGGGGGGGAACATTCCGAACAGCTTTATTACGTAGCGATTCGCTGATTCTTCGTTGATTTCCCCACCCACATATGGATCCCGCTATATAGATAGATATATGTGGATATTTGTTGCGAATCTTACCGGGAGTCCCCCGAGCAGTGAAAGTGGATAATCAGGATAATCTGATTCGATAGGCATCTGGGGGGGGGGGGGGCCCCGTCATATTCGTCGCCTATTCGGGCGAAGGATCATTTCGACGTGATCACTAATTTTCTGAATTGGTAGAAACATATGTGGTACTCTACAATGTAAGGAAGGATTACGAGTGTCTGTGCCGAGAGAAAGAGACAAGTCGAGTGAAATCTCACGAGCCCTTTATCGGATTTGAACCGATGACTTACGCCTTACCATGGCGGTACTCTACCACTGAGTTAAAAGGGCTTACCGATGATGACATTGATGAGGTGTATGAAACACAGTATGTCGGAAACAGAACTATTCTGTTTCCCGTTTCTCAAATCATTATCCTGTCACTATTCTCTCAATCTTACCAGGGGGGGGGGATTAAAAACTGCTGATACTAAAACTAGGTGGGGTAAGGTCTCTGGAACTAGCGGAAATGGTTGAGTCCTCCTTTCCACCCCCTACTTACCCGATTGAATGGATCCCGATAGAGAATCGGGAGATTCACCTGGGAAGGAGAAAAAGGAGAATGAGGGGGGAAAATTTGGGATTATCCGGTTTATGTTGTGGATGAATACCCGCCGGTACGTGGTCAAATAGTTGGAATAAAAATACGGGAACAGGGTGGACTATTGCTTTATCCCCCTATCACCTATTGCTTTATCACCCTATCACCAAGTTAATTTTCGTTTGCGGAGACGGGATTCGAACCCGTGACCTCAAGGTTATGAGCCTTGCGAGCTACCAAGCTGCTCTACCCCGCGTGGTTGATTCCCTCGCTGTAATTATTATACAGTCTTCAAATAATTACATTGAACACGAGGGAATCTTGTGAATTTATGGAGATCGATTCTCCAACAATTCGTGTGGGAAAACCAATATTTATCTACCAACTCGATTTTATTACTCCAGGCAGCAAACAAGCGTGTGCCATTTCGCGTGGTACGTGTCTGGATGAACCAAAGTCTCGATAATTGGATCTGGGGCGTCCGGTTAGGGAGCATCGGTTACGAAGACGGGTGGGTGCACTGTTACGTGGTGGAGATTGGAACGCCTCAGAAACCTCTAATTTTTCTTGTATTGATAAACCCCCCCTCATTCTCTGTTTCAGGGATTGACGTATGAGATAATATTTCCTCACCAGTTTTTGTTTCTTCTTCTCTTTCTCAATGAGACTCCTCTTTGCCGTAATTTCCTAGTCGGCGATATTGGAATGTTATTATAGAATGGATGGAATTTGGGATAGAGTCCAATTGAAGTGCTATGATTTGCCACCCATCCGTGCTATCTATCCATCAGAGACAGATTTTAATCGTGGATAAGTTGGGCTTACCACTGGCTCGAATGCCAAAGGTAAGCCCAATGCGATACATGCTTTTAGCTTTTATTGAGGCGAAACACAGAGCTACCCAAATTTACCCGATGTGGATGCTATTGAGAAAGCTGCATAGGTAAATATATAACCTACGGAGAAGTGGGCTAGTCCCACTAATCGTGCTTGAACGATAGAAAGAGCGACTGGTTTGTCTTTCCAGCGAATCAGATTGGCCAAAGGTGTGCGTTCATGAGCCCGAGCCAGAGTTTCAATAAGTTCTTGCCAATAACCGCGCCAGGAGATGGGAAACGTGAATCCAGTAGCCCGAACGAGATGTCCAAACGAAAACATCCATGCCCAGACGGATAAACTGTTCATACCGAAAGGATTGTAACCGTTAATGAGTTGTGAAGAATTCAGCCGTAGATAATCCCTCAACCATCCCATCAAGTAAGTAGAGGATTCATTGAATTGAGCTACATTTCCCTGCCACAGGGTAATATGCTTCCGGTGCCAGTAAAAGGTGACCCATCCAATTGTATTCGACATCCGGAAAACTGCCAGATAAAATGCATCCCAGGCCGAGATGTCACAGGTACCACCTCTACCTGGACCGTCGCAAGGAAAACTATAACCAAATTCTTTCTTATCCGGCATCAGCTTGGAGCCGCGCGCATCTAATGCACCCTTCACTAGAATCGGTGTAGTTGTATGTGGACCTGGAGCAATAGCATGATGAACTAAGAAATCCCCGGGTCCAATGGTTAGGAATAATGAGTTGCTATTATTATTAATGGCGTCTAACCAACCGGGTAGCCACAAGCTCTGACCAGCATTGAATGCTGGACTGTCTGTCGAGGAGAGAAGTACGTCGAAACCATACAAAGATTTACCGTGAGCGGATTGTATCCGTTGAGCAAATACAGGTTCAATAAGAATTTGCTTCTCTGGGGTTCCAAAGGCTAACGTGACGTCGTTATGGACATAGAGACCCAAAGTATGGAACCCTAGGAATAAACTAGCCCGACTCAAATGGGCTATTATTGCTTCTTTATGCTCCAACATCCTTGCCAACACGTTATCCTTATTTTGTTCCGGATCATAATCCCGTATAAAGAATATGGCTCCGTGGGCGAACGCCCCTGTCATAATAAAACCAGCGATGTACTGGTGATGGGTGTATAGCGCGGCCTGGGTCGTATAATCCTGTGCTATAAAAGCATAAGCGGGTAAGGAATACATATGTTGTGCCACTAGGGAAGTAATGACTCCTAAAGCAGCTAAAGCGAGTCCTAATTGGAAATGTAGGGAGTTATTGATTGTGTCGTAGAGTCCCCTATGTCCACGTCCCAACCTGCCTCCTGGAGGAATATGAGCTTCCAGAATCTCTTTTATACTATGTCCGATGCCGTAGTTAGTCCTGTACATGTGGCCGGCAATGATAAACACAACCGCAATTGCCAGATGATGATGAGCGATATCAGTTAACCACAAACTCTGAGTTTGTGGATGAAATCCCCCCGGAAAGGTTGAAATGGCAGTTCCTGCTCCCTGAGCACTATTGAACGAGTGATTAGCGGAGTCGGGACTTTGTGCATAAACACTCCATTGACCCGAAAAGAATGGTCCCAAACCTTGGGGGTGTGGTAGTGCAGTTAGTAAATTACCCCATCTCACATGTTCGCCTCTAGATTCAGGAATAGCGACGTGAATCAGGTGGCCTGTCCAAGCTAGAGAGCTTATTCCGAAGAGTCCTGATAAGTGATGATTGAGACGAGATTCAGCATTTTTGAACCAAGAAATACCCGGTTTCCATTTGGGTTGTAGATGCAACCAACCCGCTACCAGGAACAAGGCGGAAACAGCTAGTAAGGAGATAGCTCCGGTATATAGATCTTGATTGTCGCGTAAACCGATAGTGTACCGCCACTGATAAACACCAGGATAAGCAATATTAACCGGACCCGGAGCTCCCCCTCGGGTATAAGCCTCGACGGCTGGTTGACCAAAATGAGGATCCCGAATGGCATGAGCGATTGGTCTTACCTGTAATGGGTTTTGCACCCATGCCTCGAAGTTACCCTGCCAAGCTACATGGAATAGATTCCCAGAAGTCCAGAGAAGAATTATAGCTAATTGACCAGAATGGGAAGCAAATATTTTCTGGTAGAGACGTTCCTCGGTAATATTGTCATGACTCTCGAAGTCATGCGCAGTGGCTATACCGAACCAGATACGACGAGTAGTTGGGTCTTGGGATAGACCCTGGCTGAACTTTGGAAATCTTGATGCCGTAATGCTTTTCGAATCCTCCTAGCCATTATCCTACTGCAATGATTCTCGCTAGGAAGAATGCCCATGTTGTGGCGATTCCACCCAGAAGGTAATGAGCCACCCCTACGGCACGTCCCTGTACAATACTCAGAGCCCTGGGCTGGATAGCAGGAGCAACTTTCAATTTATTATGGGCCCGAACAGTAGATTCGATGAGTTCTTGCCGATATCCACGGCCACTGAACAGGAACGTCAGACTAAAAGCCCAAACAAAATGAGCACCCGAGAATAAAAGACCATATGCGGATAATGAAGAACCATACGATTGAATGACTTGGGAAGCCTGTGCCCATAGGAAATCACGGAGCCATCCATTAATGGTTGTTGAACTCTGCGCGAAGTTTCCTCCAGTGATATGGCTCACTACTCCCTGGTCACTTATACTACCCCGTACGTCAGATTGCATCTTCCAACTGAAATGAAATATAACTACTGAGATGGAATTATACATCCAGAACAAACCTGAGAAGACATGATCCCAAGCAGATACCTGGCAGGTACCTCCTCTACCGGGGCCATCACGAGGGAAACGAAAACCAAGATTCGCTTTGTCGGGTATTAGGCGGGAGCTCCTCGCAAACGGGACACCTTTTGGTGATATTAATACAGTAACATGAATCGTAAAGGCATGGATGTGATGCACCAAAAAATCGGCAGTACCTAATGGGATTGGTGACAAAGCAACTTTACCACCTACTGCTACTAAGTCTCCACCCCCCCAGGTCAAACTGGTACCTGCTGTTGCATTAGGTGCCGTTAAGTCAGGAGCAGAAGCATGAATGTTTTGGACCCACTGAGCAAATATGGGTTGTAATTAAATAGCAGTATCTGAAAACGTATCTTGGGGACGTCCCAACGCACTCGTAGTATCGTTATGAATATACAATCCGAAACTATGGAAACCTAGAAAAATGCATACCCGGTTAAGATGTGAAATTATTGCATCACGATGCCGAATGACACGATCCAATAGGTTGTTGTATTGAGTAGTCGGATCATAATCTCTCACCATAAAAATAGCTGCGTGTGCCGCCGCGCCTACCACTAGGAAACCACCAATCCACATGTGATGCGTAAACAGGGATGGCTGCGTAGCATAATCAGTAGCTAGGTATGGATAGGGAGGCATAGCATACATATGATGGGCCACTACAATTGTTAGGGAACCCAACATAGCAAGATTAATAGCTAATTGAGCATGCCATGAAGTAGTTAGGATCTCGTAAAGACCCTTGTGACCCTCACCCGTGAAGGGACCTTTATGAGCTTCCAGAATCTCTTTCGTACTATGCCCGATACCCCAATTGGTTCGATACATGTGACCAGCTATCAGGAAAAGAACTGCAATAGCTAGATGGTGATGCGCAGTATCGGTCAACCACAATCCCCCTGTGGCTGGATTCAATCCCCCACGGAAGGTTAAGAAATCTGAGTATTGTAACCAGTCGAGGGTAAAGAATGGAGTTAATCCCTTTGCGAAACTGGGATACATCTGAGCCAAAAGGTCACGATTCAAAATGGATTCATGAGGAAGAGGTATCTCCTTAGGATCGATTCCCGCGTCTAATAGTTGGTTAATGGGTAGCGAGACGTGTACCTGGTGTCCCGCCCACGCCAAGGAACCCAATCCCAAGAGGCCTGCTAGGTGGTGGTTCAACATGGATTCCACGTCCTGGAACCAAGCCAATTTTGGAGCAGCCTTGTGATAGTGGAACCAACCAGCGAAGAACATCAATCCTGCAAAGATTAAGGCACCGATAGCGGTGCAATAGAGTTGTAACTCACTAGTTATTCCAGAAGACCGCCATATTTGAAAAAATCCGGACGTTATCTGTATTCCCTGGAATCCCCCACCTACATCTCCATTAAGTATCTCTTGACCAACTATTGGCCAAACTACCTGGGCGCTAGGCTTAACATGAGTGGGATCACTTAGCCACGCCTCGTAATTAGAGAAGCGAGCCCCGTGAAAATACATACCACTCAGCCAGATAAGAATAATAGCTAATTGACCAAAATGGGCGCTGAATGTTTTACGGGATATATCTTCTGAATCATTTGTGTGACTATCAGAATCATGAGCATCAGCATGTAGATTCCAAATCCAAGTGGTACTACTGGGACCCTTAGCTAAAGTTCTCGAGAAATGTCCAGGTTGAGCCCATTTTTCGAAAGAAGTTCTCACGGGATCCTTTTCCACCATAATCTTGACTTCTGGTTCCGGTGAACGAATAGTCATCGAGATTCTCCTCTCTTCGGACAGGGGATAGCAACGACCTACCAGCGGGGGATACGAAACTTCTAAGAGATGGAATTCGTATGTAAGGTATTCTTCTCCCTGAGTTTGGAACTGGAACAGCTGTAATAGAAGAGTTATCCGAGGCAGGCATTTAATCTTATTATTACACAACTTATTAGTGCTTTATGGACCTTGTATAGAGAGATTCTTATACGTTTCAGTAGGGGGGGGGTTACATATTACCAGATGGCAATCGGTAGGAGGAGAAGTCTTCTCCTTCCTGGTATCCCAGGGGGGGGGGGGGGGTAGAAAATGTAAAGGAATTTCTTTCAATTGTCTGGTCCCCATATCACTGCTACCCCGGCGTCACCCCCCTCTCTCATCACCTGGAACGTTTCGTAATCCTCAACCAATTTTGTGCTTCGATATAATTGCTTGGAGGAAGTGCTATTGCTTGTTTCCGACACTCAGCGGCTTGATCAAACCAAGATTCCGAAGCCTCCGGGTCTCCCTGTTGAATGGCCTGCTCCCCCCGGTCGGGATGGATAGATCCCTTCGAGATATCCTCCCTCAGAACCGGACTTGAGAGTTTCCTACCTCATGCGGCTCGAATGACTACTCAGTAGCTTATTCTCTATCTGATCCAAGAGAAGAGAGAGATTTACTTGGCCCCCTCCCCCGTTAGTCTAGAGAAGAATCAAGAGTAGTTACTGGGAATGGTTTCCAATCCTATCGATGCGAGATAGAATCTTTTCCATACTCCTAATTCGTGGAGGAGGGTAATAATCTCCCCCGGAACTAATTCCCCTACTTCTAAAAATAGATCCGCTGAAATGTTTCCTTTGGGATTTGATACTACACCATAGCTCGATATTCCTTTCCAAATCGATTCTATTACAGGAATCGATTGTAGAACCCCCCGAGTGAGCAAATCTCATCGTATCGACCCAGATTTTCGATGACGAATCTTTGCGGTGCTTTCTCCCTCAATTCACCCGATTATCCATGGGATTCACAGGCTTCCGTTCTTCCCCCGGACCTGAGTTACTACGGGGGACACCAAATTCCACAGCTCAGGAGAACTCCTTATGGGAGTATGCTTGTGGAAAGCCTCCTACATCGAGTGGTTTCGAATCAAGGGATCCTATAGTATGGGTAATCGCACGTAATGACGGATCACAGCCATATTATTAAGAGCCTGTGGTGGAAAAGGATTCCGTTCCAATGCTTGAAAATAGTATTCCAAAGCCTTTGCATGTTCTCCATTGCTAGTATGAATCAAACCTATATTATGGGGTATGTAACTCCGATCATGAGGATCAATCTCCAAACGCATAGCTTTGTAGTAATTTTATGAAGCTTCTGCATATTCTCCTTCGGATTGGGCCGACATTCGTCAGGGTCGCTCACTCAGCGTGAATGAGCTCCGCTTCAAAACCGTACTTGAGATTCTCACCTCATACGGCTCCTCCTGCATGATGCATGGAGAGAGACTAGTATTTGGAATAGTCTAGCAATTCCTACTCTAAACCTATGGATGAACGGGGGCTAGTGTCTGTGAAACTACTGGACTAGCCATCCCTTCTGCCAAAAATCTCTTGTTAACATGGTTGTGCCACTCCGACACGTCGACACCAAGAGACTAATGACAATTTCTCTGTTCCCAACGCTTCGAGTTTCATGGGGATCAGCTACTTCGACAATCTCCGATGATTCTAGGGGTATCCAAAATACGAACGGGATGGATGTTCGTTGTCCCAATCATTATTGGTATTCGTCATAGAAACACGACGCGCGGCTGAACCCAACCGTAACGAAGCTTTTGCGTTGTCGATTCCTCCACGTAGTGCCTCTCCCCTATGCCTACCCACGGAGTCCTACAAATAGGTCGGTCCGTAGGTTTCACCTTTTGCTTACTACTACGATTCGCCGGAGATCGAAACTGGAGCATTTGAGGCTGCATCAATCGAGGATACACGACAGAAGGACTTGTTTCCCGTTCGAAACATACCTTCACCAAACGCGGGTCTATCGGAATTTGAATCCCCCAATTAATTAGGAATTAAGGTTAATCGATTTTCCCTCCCCAAATCGCACCATCTCTATAATAAGTAAAAGCTCTCTTCTCCCTATCAGTAGTCGGTATGATTTGTAACAAGATATCCGCCAGAATCGTGGGAGTTCTATCAATAGAATTGTCATTTCTCTGGGATCTAGGCGTAATTGGAATTCCTCTTCGTTCCACTTATTATTGAGTTAATCAGGATGCCGGAAGAACAGATCTCTTTTGCAATACAAGGGGAAGAGGTGCATCCGTCTGGTATCTATGTCCCTCCCCCTCAATCGACTGGGAGGGTGGAGTAACTAATTCCGCACCGAATGAGAGTCGTGTGTGAATGGGGGTATATAGTCTCGCAGCATCCATGAATAATTACTAATGGAGTGATTGCTTTTGATGGGATCTGCATCACCTAATTGAAAATCTCTCATTATGAAATCGACTCGGAACAACTAAAAATCTATCCCAGGGATGGGGTCACCTCCCCTACCTCAATTCCGGGAATTAATCTCATTTCTTAATAACTGATGAGGCTTGCACTCACTTCCAGGAATCACTTTTTCCCGTCTATCATCGAGGATTGAGTTGCTATCCGGTTTCTTAGATTGGTAAGATGTGTAAATAGTACAAAGTTGCAGGAAAGGTGACTGAGTGGTTTAAGGTGTAGCATTGGAAATGCTATGTAGACTCTTGTTTACCGGGGGTTCGAATCCCCCCCTTTCCCCTTTGCATTCCGTCATTGACTCTGTTCCGGCACCCCAAAGAATTGCTAATCCTTTGAATGCTTCCAGTTAGTACTCCCGATTTCAAATAATAATTCCAAGAATCCCCCCCCCCGGGGGGGGGGGTATCCGAATTTCAGAATGAGGAATCCCAGACTATTAGATAATTACTTGGGGTTAGGCTTTGCGGGAGTAATACTCAACGACGAGCAATTCATTTATATCCAACCCAGTGGACTCCCGATTTGCGATTCCATTCACTAATCCTGTGGGTCTACTGTCTCCCGACGAGGAAAAAGTTGAATGATCAGGTATTTTGTCTCCCCGAGAAAATTCCATCTCTCTATTTGGTCCATTGCGAGAACCCGGTCGATTTCTCACAATAATAGTATCTTTTGGTTTGCGACGGTAACTCGGTATATCGACTATACGATCGTTCACTAGAATGTGTCTATGATTAACTAATTGCCTAGCTGCAGGAATAGTAGGAGCCATACCTGGACGAGAAACAATATTATCTGGACGCATTTCGAGTAGCTGTAATGGTACTTGACCTGTTGAACCCTTGGCTCTTCTAGCAATACGAACGTATCTAGGCAATTGTCGTTCCGTTGATCCATAATTGAAACGTAATCTCTGTTTGGCTTCCAGACGCACGCAAAATTGAGATACCTTTCTCGAAGCAGATTAATCAATAGCAATTCGTGCTTCTCTCGGATTTGATGTTTTATTTGTAAGCCCGGGTAGATCCTTGAGACGACGTATTATTTTCAGACGGGGTCCTCGATAACGAGACATAAAAACTCCTTCTTTGTAAGCATGGTAAGACCCGGAATGGACCTCTCCGTAATCGAAGTACTGGTACTATTTATAAGTGTCACCCAATTTTGTTGAACATTTGGTATTTGTAATAATCATAACATATGAATGTAGACGAACAAATACTCGAATTCCCATCGACTCTATTGGAAATGGAGGCTTCGACGCGGGGGACAAAGCCGAAGGGAGACACGGTATTGGTGCATCGACTGATACTGGGCAATATTCTGCCGGAATCGAACCGATAACCTCTGCCTTGTGAATGTGGTACTTCCGAATCCAAACCAAGCTTTCCTGGTTCTTTTGAACCCCATGGGATGGAATAGAACCCTCCTAAAGCGACAATGGTGGTTGCGCCCACGGCGCAGTCAGCCGCAAGGGTTATTCAACCACAGAGATGGGTTAGATGAGTCGATAATTCCATCTCCTACCGTATCGTATTGATTTAATTACCCCACCCGTGTATAATTCTTATGGGTACGCGAATACGGAGAAGCAGGGTATGGTCTCGCAGATATATATTCTCTGGGATCGGTGGAGTCCCTTTCTGGAGGAAATTGGGAATAGAAACAGAAAAGGGAAGAGGTTGAGAATTCGGGAATCGGGACGGGGTATATAATTTCCGCTTGACCGGAATCAAGAGACTCGTGAAATATCTCTGGAACAAATGGCATGGAACATGCAAACTCGGATGGCATGCAAAAGGATTTGATGCAATTGCAGATCCATTGCTTCGGTTTGGGACTCAAGGGGGGGGGGGGTATGGCGGAATGGTAGACGCTGCGGACTCGATTGGATTGAGCCTAGGTATGGAAACACACCGAGTGATAGCTTTCAAATTCAGGGAAACCTAGGATTATTTAGTAGGCGATCCTGAGCCAAATCTCATTTCAGAAGCAGGATTCGGATGATGAGATAGGTGCAGAGACTCGACGGAAGCTATTCCGACGAACGATCTATTAATTTCTATTATTCATTAAGCGGATAGATGTTCTCTTTCCATGGATGATTCAATCTAGAATGATCCTATAAGCGGCGAGGATCCTCTCCCAGTGCATACTCAACATCCGCACCGAGGATTGTATCAAAATCTCGAGAATCTCGGGTATTGGTGGGATCTACTCGATTATCCCCGAATCCCATCTTCTCCTGATTTCCTCTTTGTGTATGTATACTCCGTATTCGGATGAATATGGTTCGATGAATAACCATTAGTAACAGACCTTCGCGGATAGAGATGGAGTCCAACTCTACGCCGTTGATGGAAACAGCAATGCAAATTGTGGTAGAAAGAAAATCCGTTGGTCTTTGTAGGACCGTGAGGGTTCGAGTCCCTACATCCCCAGTAGAACGGGATGAAACATATTATCCAAATTGCGTAGGAGTTGTGGGAAGCATCTACCCCATGAAACAGAGAAATCCCTCCCCGTCTATTCTGGTGGATGGGATTCTTCGACCCATCAAGCGGACGAAGGGTATCGAGATACATCTCCCGAATACGTATTGATTTCCTCCACCTAAACGAGAGGGGATCCATGCTCCCGATTCATAGCTCAATCGAATCGGATTGATGTCTCGTCCCCAGCTCGAGAATATTTTTGAGTGGTTTGCGACTGAACCATTCGGCAAATCCAATGGATTGTCTGAATGGTTCGCCTGCAAGGTATAAAAAAAAAAATGGATTCGTGAGGATAGTTACTTCGATTGGACGGATAGGTAAGGGAAAGAATCAATCCACGCTGGGATATTTGTTTGGGATTATCGCGGAATCACTGGCCGGGATAGCTCAGTAGGTAGAGCAGAGGACTGAAAATCCTCGTGTCACCAGTTCAAGTCTGGTTCCTGGCATACCGATGGGAAATAATTTGATCTGATGGCTGCGGGCGAAAACCGCACTTGGAAATAGGAGAATCCAAAAAAAAAATATGGATTGCTTATTGGTCTACTGGTCGGGGTATGTATCTATACCCACACCTACATACGCTTGAACGTGCATATGTAGGTGCGGATTTCGATGCAGATACGTGGATGCGATTGATCGTACGAGAAACAAGTGTCTCAAATAAGGTAGACCAGCCTCACCTGCCGCACAAGATTAAATAGAATGATACAGAATTGGCTAGTGGGAGGATGGCTTTCAATTTTGCCTCCGTCCCAATTCGATAAGCATCCTGTAGCTCATAAAAGTCGGGTACGACATAATCCTTACGTAAAGGCCATCCCAGCCGGCTCCCAGGCATTAAGATACGTTGTAGGTGCGGATGACTCTCATAAGTGATTCCTAACATATCATAGGATTCCCGTTCCTGGAAATTGGAACTTTTCCAAACCCAACAAACGGATGGAATCCTGGGGTCTTTTCTCGGAACGAAGACTTTTGTACATACTTCTTCAGGTTGATCTGCATCGTCTCGCACCTCCGTCAGATGATACACACTAGCTAGGGATCCTCCTGGTGCTGCATCATAGGCACATTGGGAACGGGGATAATTGAAACCGCACGCATATGAAGCAACAGCTATAGAAGGCCAATCCCCTGCTTTGACCTGTGGGATCTCGACACCCCGGTAATCAGAACCTAAAGGTCTGTGGGCTAAACTATGTCTAGTCGACCAAGCGGGTAATCGACCCCGCATCTCGATGTTGGAATCGCCGTTGTTATTGATAATACTCATATTAGCTAACGTTCTATATCTCTGTGGAATATCTTCACCCGCCCGCCTCTGATACGGATTCTTCATGCATACTTTCGAATCCACTCAATCCCTTCGAGAGGATATTTGATAGGGATTTCGAAGACTGATTTGCGATTCGTTGATTGTATTCACCGGTATAGGTATTGGGTACGAAAAAAAGTCGGTGATTCAGACTAAAATATCTCTTCCGGGTTCGACAAGAAGTTCGATCCCTATAGTTTTCCTGAGCAATTCTTTTGCGGGGTTTTGTCACAGCATCAATAATAGCTTCGGGCTTGGGCGGACGACCCGGCAAATAAATGTCCACAGGAATCAATTTATCCACTCCGCGAACGGTGCTGTAAGAATCCGTACTAAACATGCCTCCCGTAATGGTACATGCCCCCATAGCAATTACATACTTTGGTTCGGGCATTTGTTCATAGAGTCTCACTAGAGACGGAGCCATCTTCATGGTGATAGTACCCGCCGTTATTATGGGATCAGCTTGTCTGGGGCTGGATCTTGGTACTAGACCGTACCGGTCGAAGTCGAAGCGTGAACCAATTAATGAGGCGAATTCAATGGAGCAGCAGCTAGTACCGTAAAGGAGTGGCCACAAACTGGAAAGTCGAGACCAATTGGAGAGATCATTCAAGTTAGTCAAAATAATCGAGTTTGATGTGTCTTGATCGGGGGAGAAGGACTCCACGGAGTTAATTAGTGGATTCCCCCCACGGGAGTCGACTCCGTTCCTCTTACCCGAATAGTTAGAAATTAGGACCATTCCAATGCTCCTTTTCACCATGCATAAATCGAACCGACAATTAATATGGATATGGGGATAGACACTTCAGTAAAAGCAAATAGACCCAATTCCCTGAAACTCATAGCCCGGGGATAGGGAGAGACCGTCTCGACGTCGGGAATAACGAATACCGGGGCAAACATATAATAACGGATCTGGAATTGGATCCAAGCCCCTCCCTTTGGTTCCATACCTGATTCATAGCTTGTTAGTTTTTCAGGCCCCTCGCGGATGGGTGCGACGGATCTGGAAACCGAAAAGGCTGTATAGGGAATAAGGATGGATACTAGTAGGAGGATCCGGAAGGAATCGTGTTTAGGAAGCAAAAACATTTACATACTCCTCCTGCTTCGGTATTTATCTTCTCACCCCACCGTGTGGGTGTAACATCTTTATGATAAGTGAAGGGGGGGGGGGTTGCTGACTCCTCGATCGTTCGATCGGGGATGAGATGCCAGACGTGGCTCACGGACATCTCATCCCAGAATGGAATCGGGATGTACACCCCCCCAGTGATGAGCCAATCGTCCCTCCGATCCAGTCCTCGGAAGATGCTGGATACCAAATGGACTTGCGAGAAGATTATTAGAAACGGGACTCCCCATCCGGAAATGAGCTCTTGGCTGGAATCCGTGAGATGAGTCAAATTGCCGGAAGAACCGGATGGGGACTATATTCTACTAAGTAGGTAGTGGGGTATGGTATGTACCTCCCTACCGAATCGATGCATAAGATTGATTTATACGGATTATCTATTATGGAAAGCAATCCGTCAATTTAGATTCTTATCTGAATTTTCTCCAGACCATCATTGAGGAACTTATTAATGAATAATTCCTTCTCCTTCCTGATCTTCATCCCTATCCCCTGATCGAAACGGAAGTAGTGACCCTACGATCTATATAGTTCATGCGAGTCGCGTTGAATCTGGGTAATTCTCAATTAGTTCCGCTGCGATGGGCGAGACCGGCTTATCATTAAAGATTAGGGCTATACGGATTCGAACCGTAAACATTCTCGGTAATGCAGATCGGAATATATAAATTCTTGAACTGCTTCACGAACCCAACATGCTTCTTTCGTGGCATTGGGCTCCCTCATCAACA
>NW_028239564.1:0-24388 GCF_047967505.1 Dipteris shenzhenensis | reverse complement strand
AACATATTGATTATTTTGAATCACAAGTAGACTTTGTGCTGGAATCACAGGATTGTGTGTATCATTTTAACTTCTAATAGAGATAGGTAATTCATTTTGACACATCCAAGCGGGCTGTCCGTGTCGCGTACGTGTGGGATATAATGACTTCTCATCGGAATTGATGATTCCATTGAACGGGATTCATACATGTTCTGCGATATCACCCGTAAATACTCCACCAGTATGAGAAGTTCTTGATGTTAATTGGGTTCCTGGTTCTCCGATTGGTTAGCCCGCAATAATACCTACAGCTTCTCCCAATTCCACCAAGTCGTGGTGGGCGAGACCCCAGCCGTAACACAATTGACAAATCCAGAAAATGCTTTTACGTGTCGGGGGAGATCTTACATGTATCGGTTCAGTCGCTACTACTGAGTTACTGGCGGGTTCATTATCAATATCCTGATTACGCATAGCAATACGTCTCATATCTAGATATACATTGCCTGCTAACACACGTCCAACTAGTCTCTGTTGTGGTATCGTTCGTGTGGATCCCTCTTCCCCCCCAATAAGATTCACAGCAATGCCCCTGATAGTCCCACGATCTCTTTCACGCACAACAATATGTTGAACTACTTCGACAAGCCTACGTGTGAGATATCCAGCATCTGATGTTCGTACCGCAGTATCCACCACTCCTTTGCGAGCACCATAACGGGAAATGATATATTCTGTCAGAGATAAACCCTCGCGCAGATTGCTACGGATAGGTAGATCAATTACCTGTCCTCGTGGATCCGACATCAATCCTCTCATACCGAGCAATTGGTGGACTTGGGATATACTTCCTCAGGCTCCTGAAAAAGACATCATATGGACTGGATTCAGAGGATCAGTCATCCTGAAATTTGGATTCATCTCTCTCTTCGGACACTCACTTGTCGCATACCACGTCTCGATCAAGTGACGTAATTTCTCTACAGCATGTAGACCCCCGCAACGATGAGACTGCTCCGAGGCGGAACCCTGTTTCTCTGCATCTTCTACAAGCCATCCTTTAATAGGTACTGCGTAAGGATCATCGATGCCTGATGAAATAGATGCTTTTGTAGCTTGTTCGAAACCCAAACTCTTTATTTGATCCAGGATATTCGTCGTATGCGTAATCCCGAAATGAAGTGTCAACCTACTGATGAGTTGTCTCATCGCGGTTTTGTCCATCATCTTATTGTAGTAAAGCGACTCAGCTTGATCGACCGTTGTAGGAACCTCAACCTTTTTTATCTTATGACCATCATTGACCGGCAAATCCAAACTATTGATCATATCTGTCAGATGCGTCAAAAACTCCCTCATTCTTCATTATTCCAGTTCATAAAACGAGTTGATTTCGGGATTTTCTTCTGTATTTCTATAGCTGGTATCGATTGAGTCTGATGCTGAGAAGTACCCTGTATTGCCTCTTTCACTTGTTGATTAGACGAAATACGACCAGCATTTGTGAGGATATATATGCCAAGTATGTTACCCTTTTCATCCCTCCTAATCTGATAATTGTCGTAAAACTGGAAAGAAGTTCCCGAGGATTCGTATTGAAATTCAATGGGCAATTCGCGATTTCTAGAGCTAATCATACGTAGATCCGTCTTCCATCGGAGCCATAAAAGACTATACAAATCGATTCGCCTCAATTACTTGGCCCTGAGTACATCATCATAACTAGTGAAATAAGGTATCTTGGAGGACGAACTGGGTTCCCCGTCCGTGGCAAGAGAATGTCTGTTTCCATAAATCCCTTGTTTATTCTCAGTCATCGGCACATAAAGCCCGAGAAGCATGTCCTGACTTGGTACAGATACGGGATCCCCCGTAGCAGGAGATAATAAATTTGTATGTGAAAACGTTGGAGAACGAGCCTCAGTCTGAGCTTCTAGAGATGAAGGTACATGTACGGCCATTTGATCTCCGTCAGAATCTGCGTTGAACCCCCCGCGAACCAATGGATGCAGACGAATAGCACGCCCTTCTATTAAAATAGGTTGAAACGCTTGTATACCCAATCTATGCAATGTAGGTGCTCGATTCAACGATACAGGATGACCTTACGTAACTTCCTGGAGAACTTTCCGTATAATTGATTCTTTCTTCCGAATCATATTCTTAGCAGCTCGCAGGTTACGAGCGACGCGTCGTCCAATTGAATTACGAATTACGAAGGCTTGGGAAGGCTCTATCGACGGTTCTCGGGGTGATCCACATTGATGTAACGAGGGAGACGGACCTACCACGGTAACGAAACGACCCAGATAATCAACCCGCTTTCCAAGCGAATTCTCGCGGAGTCATCCTTCCTTCCCCTCAATAACCTCAGAGAAAGATTTGTAAGGCCTGTTATTAATGTCTCTCATTGGTTGCCCACGTATACCGTTATCAATGGAGGCATCTACAGCTTCTTGAATAAGTCTCTTTTGACACACAATCGATCCGTCCGGTGTGAATTCACTTCCCAGTAGAAAATCGATAGGGGTATTATTCCGGTGAATTATCTTCCTATGAAGTTCATTGAAATCAGAAGTAATTGACTCACCCTCATAGAGTTCGATTATTGGTCGCGATCCAGGTGGAAGAACCGGTAGTAAGTCCAGAACCATCCATTCTGGTTTTATGTTTGTTCCAAGGAAATTCTTAGCCAGTCTCATCCGTCTGACTAAAAGATCCTTTCTCCTTTGAATCGTTCGATCCTCCCACTCATTCCCGGTGGATCCCTGCTTCGCCAATATTTGCCACTCCGGATACGCACAATCCATAACACTCTGCGAATCCAAGCTAGCTAATCATTTCTTAATAGCATCCCCTCCAGTAGCCACTTCCCTCCCCTGGAAAGACTCGAAGTTTAGAGTAGAAAAAGAGATGGTAGAAATGTCTCTCCACGAGCAATCTTCATAGTTGAACAAGCCTCGCGATCACAATGGAGTAGGTTTTTCAGCTACAGGCCTAGCAAGGAAAAGATCGGGATAGGTCGGGTGGGAACCCCCCCCCCCCCCCCCCCCAGAACCGGACGTCGGGGTTTTCTCTCATCCGGCTCAAATAGCTATATCGAGATATGAGGTCGCGGTGGCATTGGGACGTGATAACCAAACTTATTGGGAATCGAATAGCTATTCGTTACTCAAGTCAAAAATTGATGAAATCCTTTTACTGAGTAGTCTCATCCCCCCCTTGTTGCATGTATACATACTTATCCCACAGAAATATTGGTTCTGATTAGGGACAAGGGGGGTTTCTCTTGTTCATAATCCAGTTATTACTCCTCCCCAGGTTCCCACTCTACTCCGATGGTTGTCACGTCATTGAAAACGTATCTGCGATGAATAAGTTTCCGCAACCATATCTCCTCATAGAATAATCTTTCATCTGGAAAGGGGCTCGGGTGGAGGATCTCGCCGATAAAGATCTGGATTGATTCTAGAAGTAGTGATTTATATTACGAAGTCTAGTCGATGAATTAATAGGAATTGACCTTGGAGGAGTAACCTCCCTTAGTATCTATAGATCTTTCCGATACTCCTTTCCGAGCCACATGATACTCCCCACGGAAGATATGTCGAAATGGGAGGCATCCCACCGCTACCGGATGGGATGACAGATTGTGATCATTCTGTGGTAATTGGAACGTATAACCAAGTCACACATCGCAATATACCGGGCTTTCTAACTCTTTAAGAGGTTTGGTAAGGAGATTCGCAACGTAACTGGGGATTCGTTTCAAAAACCACACATGAATTACTGGACATGCCAATTTGATGTATCCCATTCGGTACCTCCGAACCCGGGAGTCAGTAAATTCCACTCCGCGATGCTTACAAAAATTAGAATCTCCTTCTTCATTATCAACGGATCGGTAAGTTCCACGGGCACGAACTCCACTCTCTATAGGCCCAGATATTCTTTCGCGGAACAAACCATCCCTCTCTGGTTTATGGGTTTTATAATGCAACGTATGAGGTTGAGTAACTTACCCAACAATTTCTCCATTAGGTAATTCTCTTTCAGCCCAACTACGAATCTGTTCGGGAGAGGCCAATTCAATTCGGAGTTGTTGGTAATTTTGTTGATGAATCATGGGATAATAATATTCTGTTTGTTTTTATTGAAAATATCTCGATTAAACATTTCTACTTTCCCTTCTCGAATCCCCCTCAAGTATCAATTTATGATCCAGATTGAAACCCATAGATCATGATTCTCGAACTAGCAATCGAAAAGATTCTGGAGCAGTATCGGGCTTGGGTACGGGTTTCCCAGTCACGGTGGCATTAGGTACTTCATAACGAGCTTAAATATGATCGGATTTAATAGTAAGCATTTCTTGCAATATATAAGATACACCAAAACCTTCCAAAGCCCAAACTTCCGTTTCTCCCACTCATTGTCCCCCTCGTCTGGATTTCCCTCTAAAAGGTTGTTGTGTAACAAGTGCATGGGGCCCACTGGATCATGCGTGAATCTTATCATCAACCTGATGAATCAATTTCATCATATGAGCTTTCCCAATTGTAACCGATTGTTCAGAAGTATCACCCGTTCGTCCATCAATTAATCTACTCTTTCCGGGATGATCAGGTTCGAATAACCACGGATTGGATGTTTCTGTACTTGCCTTAAATGGTTCCGAAAATACCAGTTTTCTAGAAGCTTCTGGTTCATGTCTTTCATCAAAAGGTGTTATTCTGTGATGCATCTTCGGAAATTCCCCTGCCAACCCAAGCAAACATTCAAAAATCTATCCTACATTCATTCGCGGAGGTACTCCTAAGGGACTTGGTATCATATCTACTGGCGTACCATCCTGTAAATAAGGCATATCCTGCCTAGGTAAGATCTTTGATATAATACCCTTGTTACCGTGTCTGCCAGCTACTTTATCACCTACTTGTATCTTACGTTTCTACAAAATATATATATGTATCATCTCCGAATTATTCATGGGATTATCCTCAGGATAGACCCACATGGCATCAGTGACTCGACCTCTTCCACCAATAGGGACTTTCGGACAACTCTCTTTTGTGTTGACTGCTTGGATACCAAAAATCGCTTGTAATGATTTTCCTTCTGGGGCACGTAATGAATCCCCCCCCTCTCGAGGCGTCAATTTGCCCACTAGAACATCTCCTGTTTCTACCCAAGATCCTGATGCTACAAGCCCATTATCCTTCAAGTGACGAAGGTCATAACTGTCTAATTGGGGTATTTCCTTCGTAATTATCTCAGGACCCTGATTCGTCGCACGAACCTCAACTTCGTGTCTCTTGATATGAAAGGATGTAAAAACATCTTCATATAGCAAACGTTCACTAATCGGTACTGCATCTTCAAAATTGTATCCCTCCCGTGGCATATAAGCTACTAGTATATTTCTACCCAAAGCTAGTTCTCCTCCAACGGTTGCTGCTCCATCCGCCACAACTTCTCCACTTTTCAGAAGTTCTCCTTGAATAACTGTAGGCTTCTGATGTCTACGAGTATTATTATTGGGACGTTCATATATCCTCAATTTAGTTATAGTATCTCCATTCCTGGAGGATAAAGTAATCTCATTACCATCGGTATATTAAATTCATCCTTCTTGTTCGGATACAGCTACACTTCCCGAATCTAGGGCTACTTAACCTTCTGACCCAGTTCCTACAATGCACCTCTCAGGTCTGAAAAGTGGAACCGCTTGGCGTTGCATATTAGAACCCGTCGAAGCGCAGTTTGCATCATTATGCTCGACGGAGGGAATAGGAGAAGCTCCAATGGGGAAATATTGTAGGGGATGAATACCTCGTAAATCCAATTCCTCCCACGTAACGGTTAAGAACTCCTCTCGATACCGAACCGATATAAGCTCCTTCTCCCCGGTCCTCCAATCTGCTATTAACAGATTTCCAGTTCCTATTCGATAATCATCCCCGACGGGTGATAGATCTACTAATTGTCCTTCCATAGATGATTTGGATACTTCATAAAAGGGACTTCGTAAGGATCCGGAATTGCTAACCTTTGCAAAAATAGCTAGGGATGAGATAGGACCAGCATTCATACCCTCAGATGTCTCGATGGGACATATACGTCCGTAATGACTGAAATGGATATCCCGAGCTTGAAAAGTGGCAGTTCGCCGCGTCAATCCCCCGGGACCTAGAGAACTTGATCTTCGTTTATGAACTGTTTCTGCTAGTGGATTGGTCTGGTCCGAAAATTGCGACAAAGGATGTGAGCCAAAAAATTCGTTGAAAGTTGTTGTGAGTGGTGCGGAAGTCACCAATCCCCCGAGAGTTAATGGACGTCTACGCCTGACGGCTCTATGGATATTTTATCGGATCGAATTCTCCGGACGATTCAGGGCTAATTTTAATTGTTCCTGTAATAGATCCGCTACAGACCGAACGCGTCGATTTCCCGGGTGGTCTATATCATCGAGGTTACCCATCCCATAGCTTATCTCTATCAAATAATCTGCGACAGCTAATAGATCTTGGGGTAGTGGGAAATGTTCCGTTTCAGGTACATCGAGATTAGGTTTGATGTTTGAATTTCGTCAACCAATTCGTCCCAATTCGCACCTTTGTTGGAAAAATCTCTTCTGCAATTCCTGGAATATGGATTCTGAAGACACCACATCGACTCCCGGAGAGTATAGATGTTTGTAAAGTTCTAGCATAGCATCTTCCGAAGATTCGATAGTTTCTCTCGATTCTCTGAGTAGATTCAGAAAAATCTTAGGATAACGTACATTCCGCGGGATATCCTCCGTACTCAGTCCCATAGCTAGAAGTAGAACCAAAATGGATATCTTTCGTTTCCTGCTGATACGAATCCATATCCTACTCTTTCTATCTATTTCTGGTTTGAATCTTCCTCCCCAATCCGAAATGATCATGCTGGTATATGTGAAAAATCCCCTGTGGTCCAACTCGCGGTTGTGGTAAACACCAAGACTCCTCAATATCTAGTTAATCAAAACTCTAGCAATTCCATTGATTATAAATGTTCCTTGGGAGGTCATCGAGGGAATAGATCCGAGAAACACATCCTGTTCTTCTACTATTCCGCTTCTCTTCCGAATCAATTAAGCTGGTACATATGGATCGGATGAATATGTGATACATTGATATGTAGCCTCTCTCCTCCCAATCGGAGGTTCCGACAATCGATACTATTCACTAATTGATTAGAATTCGACTTCCTTATCCGTATCTTCAATCTCTGGGAAATCATCAGGTTCTTCAAATGATCTTTCATGAACAAAGCAGTTGAATCCCTCAAATTGAATTCATCCAAGTTCTGGCAATACGAACATCTCCCTATCTCCTATTGATGTTGTACTGAAATCTTATCCTCGTGCGAAACCCTCCTATACCTATTCATCAATTCATTTAGTGATTCCTTCTCCCTCGCATCCCCCCTCCCCTCTCTTTCTCCCGGGTGAGGGATTGAATTTGGTAGATTCTCCCGATGAAGACTGTTCCCGAGTTGGCCAAGGAGATACCACCATCATCAGCGGTTCTTGAGGTATTGGAGGTGTCAAACAAACTATAAATGGATTTCAAAATGATCTGATGGAAGACTTCCCTGCACCCAAAAAATCTTTATCATCCACTTATCAACCATCGGCTCGATTCCGTCATTCCACCGATATGGTGAGTGGGGGTAAGGTGAGACACAACGAGAATGGGGATTCTCGACACGAAATCACAAAGATTCTAGGTGCCTAGTTAGACAGATTCACTTCGCTGGATCTCCAGAAGACGCTGGAGGCATTAACGTCAGCATAATTGATACAATTGGCGCAGTTGTTGCGATTCTCGCTGCGAAGCAACTACCGCGAAGAACCAGTTTTTGCGCCGTGAAGTATCGATTCGTGGAACAGCAATCCGGTAAACATTGATACGGGGAATATCACTTCACATACTACTGAAAATCAATCCATTGTGTCAAATCGTTGGTTTACCCCTCCCCCCCCCAACCCGAGGTGGATCAGAAGAACTATTGAGATTCGAGAATCTATCCCTAAAGGTGGACGACCTAATAATATCTACCTGCTGTTGCCACGGAGTGTCAATATCAATGTGGGGAGGGTGAAATTGACAAGGAAGGGAAAAACTTTTCGAAGTAGAACCCGGTATCTATGCGAACCATTTCTGGGGGGTGGGGAGCGTGAAGGATCCGTTAGATATTTCCAAGAGTGTTAGGAGGGAAAACAAGACCAGGGGGTGGGCAGTAGGGATCCGAGTAAGTCAGAGGATAGTGGAGCAATCTAGGGAAAAATTGGTGTTGGCTGCCTGGGGATGCATAGTATAAAAAGGATGTGTGTGGAAGTGGGGGGGGTGGGCAGCAAGGTTTCCTAACCCATCAAATTGATTGGATGGGGAGAAAAGGTTTCTAGTATCCGACATACTTACGAGCTCAATCCGATACAGAAAAATGAGCAGCTTGCTAATATTCCCATTCAGTGGTATACTTAATATCGAGTCCCCCATCTATCAATCATGTGCCTCGATGCAGGTGAAAGAAGGGCGATATAGTCAAGTGGTAAGACAAAGGACTGCAAATCCTTCATCCCCCAGTTCGAATCTGGGTGTCGCCTTGTTGTGCCAGTATCAATAATTTCGACGATTTCGGGATTGACTACCGCGCCAGACCCGGACACAAATCGAGATGCTCCATAGTATATTATGGCCTATCACGCTAGATGTATCCGGATATGCCACGGATAGGCAATCCTGATCTTAGTGTATCAGGAATCGAGGAGTAAATTATATGGATTGACAACCCCTCGGGGATTGGGACTTGGTAACATTATAAAATATATTGGTGGACGGATCCGCACTCTTATTACCTCCTCCCACTCGGGTATCATATGAAACAGAAATTGATTCCCATGTACGATATGTTACTGACTTCGATTCGGGTTCATCCATATAAGCACCCAGTAGTTGGAGGAAAAGGAATTCAATAGAATTGAATTGAAGGGATAGGAATTACGACCACGGATATGGTTAGTATTGCTTGGGCTGCTCCGATGGTGACTCCTACATTCTCTCTTTCACCTGTGGTTCGGGGAAGAAGTGGATCGCAGTGAGTAATTTTACACTACTCCTCCTAGTATAGTAGAATCCGGGAGATGTGAATCGTTGGGGTGGGGCCCAACGATTCGACCCCCTCTAGAATCTCTTGCTTCTTCGTAGGAAACACATATGGTATAACTAATTCCCTTCCATTTATGGGAGAATTCACCCCCCCCCCCCAATCTCAACTCTCTGTAGGAATCTTCTCTCTCCGGGAGGGGGAGTCAACCAGGTAGTTTCCAAACGACCCCTATTGGATATCCGCTGGTTAGATTCATCAAATGCCTCGATCTCTTCTCTACGTAGATATAAATTTTCAGCAATAGGAAATATTGCAGTTCCACTTAAAAGTATTTCAGATAATAGTAGAATCGGATCTAAGCGCCAACCTTGAAAGATAAGAATTCCTCCGCATAATAATCCAATGGAGGAAAGGAAAAAGTCGTAGTATCGGGATAGGTTGGGAATCTATGGATTGGGTAATGCGCCCCCCCCCCCCCAAAAAACCATGGGTGATTTTTTCATTTCGTTGTGGCTTAAGCAGGACCAGTAGTTGGAGCGAGGTGTTATCTCTCACTTCTCATCCACGTCAGTTTCTTCTGTCGAACTTCCCGGATCCTCTTTCACCGGATTGAATCGGGAAATAGATAGATAATCTTGATATATCCGAATCAATGGATAGATAGAAAAATCTCTCCACGTTTCAAATTTCAATCCGGTTTGTTCTTTATGCACCCGATCCACCCCGTTCCGTAAAAATAGGATCTTTAGACTCATGTCTGACTCCATTGGTTACCCATAAATCCATATGTACATATAGATCTCCCCTCCAGAGGGGGGAGGCTAGAACCAAAGATATCACAGGGGAGAGAGATATTGGAACCCGCCAATCCCCTCCCCCCCCCTAGTTTTCGAAGTATGGAGAAACATATTGAATCAGTTTAGTCATGGATTGATTCCTATTGGGATTCATTACTACCGACACCAGTTCAAGTTTCACATCCCCCGGGTAGAGATATGCTGAAAATCGCAGAGATGTTGCACGGGTACATTTGGGACCACACCTCTAGATACATTAGGTTCCCTCTTTGCGGAGACATACAGGAATACACCTATCACTACTAGCCCGATTCCGACTATTGCACCGGGACCTGGTTCCATGGAAATCATAATAAAAAGGATGAGTGAGATGGACCTCCCGATCGATAGATAGATGGGTCTATCTATGTAGATCATCTATCTATCCAGATTTTAATTGGGATGGGACTGTGGAATTCAAATTGGGGGAGTAAAAATTAGTAGTTTACTGGCAACCGAGTTGCTACTTCACGCGGAGTAGCATCCTATTTCATCCCCTACCCCGGGACGTATATTCAACCTTCCCTTATCTACTTACTACCATCCGCGGCGAAACAATAGACCAGGTTCTCGGATTAATTGTTCTGAGCAGCCGTTTGAATGTAAGGAATAGGTAGAAAAGCTGTAGGTATTGGAATAAAGAGTGCAGTAGCTATGAATGCGAGGATATTTACTTCCATATTAGTGGTTCAAATTGATTTGAGGAGTAACTTGAGTGACCCCATTAGGAGAGACTCCTGAACTTTATCGTGATATTGTGAGTCATCCAACTCTACTAGAGTGGATCTGATAATCGGGATAGAAAAAAATTAACTCGGTCTGGTCAAATCTCTGATATCAATTACATAGTATATCACGAAAGAAAATTTTAAGAGTAGTCGATTGTTTACGCTTCTTCGGCAAGAACTTGCCCCCCCCTTTTTTATATTCTTACTGAGACAGAGAAGAGGGGTTAGTCACCGCATCTTTCTGTGGCAGCAAACGAATCTAGAAGCACTGTGGGTGGGAATCTATGGATGGAAAAATCAATGACTGGAATAATTTCCCCTCCTCCCCTTCCCTCTCTCGCCTATGGGTTGACGTGGCTAGAGATTAGCCCCGCAAATAAGCTCATTTGAATACTCGTAGTGAATATCCATAGTAAGCGCGGGCATGTGGAACTGGCGCGAGGCGGATGTCTCGTCTCCTCGAAGAATCAAGACAATTGGGGCTTTCGGGGTTAATATCTCCTGCATCTGTATATCCGAAACGGGATTCGAGTAAAAATGGTTTGTCGGATTCACCGTGGATGGGGAGATAGAGCATTGACTCCTAAGCACCCAGTACATAGACTTTAATTAATTGCTGGGATTGTAGTTCAATCGGTTAGAGCACCGCCCTGTCAAGGCGGAAGTTGCGGGTTCGAGACCCGTCAATCCCGCTACATTTTATTGAGTCATTTCAAATAACTCAGTCGAGATATACAAATTATAATGAAGTAACTCCGCGGTTTCTGGGTCGAGCTGGATTCGAACCAGCGTAGGCGTTGCCAGCGGATTTACAGTCCGTCCCCATTAGCCACTCGGGCATCGACCCATAGATTTAGACCGGGCTTGGAAGTACTTGAAAACAGAATCGGTCTCGGAAGTGTAAATGAAAGGAGTTTATTGATGTTTTCAATCTGGGCCCCTCCCGCCACCCTGAGAAGGTACGAGGGCAAGAGAAGCCATAACGTCCGTAGTGCTTCTGCGAGATGAGTATAAGTACCCCCAGGGGAATTCGAATCCCCGTCGCCTCCTTGAAAGAGAGGTGTCCTAGGCCTCTAGACGATGGGGGCCCAATCACTCTTCAGATAATAAGAGATTATCTATAAATCGTCAATCTGATTCTCCCGAATCCCCCCCGAATACAACATCCAATGGATGGGGAATTGGAATACCTCTCCGAATCCTTATCGCAAAATCCCGCTCGATGCATACCTATATGCGGAACCGCATGTGGCATCTCCCACAACCTCTAGGTCGACTGCTTCCTAGATGTGTAGGAAGTCGAACACGGCATAGAGGTAACGCTGAGACTTAAACCTTGCAATTCTCCGAAGTGAAGTGAGGCAGTTGAAAAGCTTCACCCAATCCATATTTCCATGGACGATTATTTCTTTCACCGATGAACTTATGTATCCCAATAATAATTGGTAATTACCAGCAGCATCAGTAAGTATATAGGCTTCTCCATTGCTTTTGGTTCATTCAATGTTCTGTTTCCCCTCGAGGGAAAACCCAGATTGGAAATCTACGCCTCAAATCACTCGGTTATGACTTCCTCAATTGGGAATATCTCACTCCTGAAGCTCAAAAATATTCTCTCCACCGGTCTGAACTATCCCGGGGGCTACTGCCGGGGGTGGAAGCGGGGCAAGAAAGTCGGGTCGGCGGATAGCGGGAATCGAACCCGCGTCCTCTCCTTGGCAAGGAGATATTTTACCATTCAACTATATCCGCGTGATATGCCACCCCGTTCTATATTGAATAACTATATATGTGGTAACTCCTCTAGTCAACACACCTAATCCATCCACCTCGTCTCGGGATTTTCCCTCGTGGACGGAGAGCCCCCCCCCCCCCGAGGAGGAAGTGTCGATTCCGTAGACCGTAATTATTATTGATTCTCTCTCCCCACTCGCCATTATGAATCGTGAGGAGGGGGCCAGAATTACCGATACATTGAATCTCTGGGATATGAAGGAATTAAGTATACCCACTAGGAAAACTAATCCGATCCATAAGGAAGCCCCTGAAAAGACGACATTTTTGTTGCTTGACCAACCATTGGGGGAAGCAAGCACGACAGGTACACCAATTACTAGTAGGAATGAAATGGCGATTAATGTGAATAAAGCCAATTGGAAAGCAATAGTCGTAGTTAGGACTCTCGACGTATCAGAAGTAGAGGATTTGTACCATCTGATCCCCATCCGGTGGGACTTACACCATACCGAGACCGAGGATTTTGGACGGAACAAGAATCCTTCTAGTTCAGTACCCCGGAATCCAATGTCTCTTTCGAATCTCTTGATAATCCATCAAGTAGGAGTAAGAATTTGATTATTTGGAATGATCCCTATATTGATTTCATAGTAAATCATACGAAACCATCATCTCATATCTTTCGTAATAGGGGTGAATCTCGATACAATACATGTGTATCAAGATCGACAAGATCTCCGAAGAATTGGAGAAGAGCTTTCTAGGAGAGGTGGTCGAGTGGTTTATGGCTCCAGTCTTGAAAACTGGCATAGTGCTGAAACGCTATCGAGGGTTCGAATCCCTCTCTCTCCTCAATTGATTCAGTACCGGACCCGACGGGAGGGGGTATTAGTGGTCTATCGGTGGTCTAAAAGAACCACCTAGTATTTCCCAAAAAATGCCAATGTCCCCGAGGGGAGCCTATTCTTAATAATGATAGATGAGAGGAATCTTCTGAAGCAGTCTGGGGGTATTCCTCCTCCGCCCCGGTTCATGCGCCGCATCTCCAGGCCCAGGTCCCGTGTCAATACTTTCCCTATCAGGGTTCGAGGGATAGGAAACAAACAAATATGAGAGATCTGATGTTAACTAGAGGTATTTAAAATACCAGTTCTATCGATTGACTTATCGGGATGATCAAAGGTCAATTACCCACCCATTTGCGGGATGGGTACGTTCCACCAGATACAACTGGTGAGGATTCAAATTAGCTTCAAATTAGCTTACGGAGATGAGTCGTCATCGCCAAATCACCCCCTCCAGGGGGGTGATTTGTAGACATAAGTGCAAATGCTACCGAAACTTGTGGTTTCCCGGAACCCTATAGAAATGAACAGTGAGTTACACCTCGCCCTTCCCTCATCCGCGAGGTAAAGGTTACTGCTGGGTATATACCGACGTATCGAACTAACCCCACTGGGGGGTTAGTTTATGTATGAGCTGTGTCCCGGTTCCGCAAAGAACCACCAGTAGAAAATGGAAATTTGTCTGGTATGGTAGGTACTAATACTACCAAGTAATAACTTTCCATTAATATCTCAGCAATTTGTCCTAATTTAATGGTGTCATGGAAAGAACGGGTTCGGTATCACGGTCAATTCCCTTCTCAAACCCGGCTGCCGCCGCACGGGCTCTTCCCGCATGCCATAAATGACCCACAAAAAAGAAAA
This sequence comes from Dipteris shenzhenensis, assembly GCF_047967505.1. Lineage (NCBI taxonomy): Eukaryota > Viridiplantae > Streptophyta > Polypodiopsida > Gleicheniales > Dipteridaceae > Dipteris > Dipteris shenzhenensis. The sequence continues at coordinate 10,255 of NW_028239564.1, read as the reverse complement.
ATCCTAGAACGAAATGGGAAGTAGCCAACCAACTTCGGGGAGATACATAGTTCACGGCATTTATCTCAGTAGCTACTCCACCTACGGAATTTAAGGAACCCAGAGGTGCATGAGTCATATACTCCGCGGAGCGTCGCTCCTGCCAGGGTTGTATATCTCTTTTCAACTTACTCAAATCCAAACCGTTGGGGCCTCTCAGTGGCTCCAACCAAGGAGCACGAAGGTCCCAGAAACGCATTGTTTCGCCTCCAAATATGATTTCTCCCGTGGGGGAACGCATCAGGTATTTACCCAAACCAGTAGGTCCTTGAGCGGAACCTATGTTGGCGCCGAGACGCTGGTCCCTGACAAGAAAAGTAAAAGCTTGAGCTTGAGAAGCCTCTGGACCGGTAGGACCATAGAATTCACTAGGATATGCCGTGTTATTGAACCGAACGAAACAACAAGCAGTAAAACCAAAAATAGCAAGTGCTCCTAAGCTATAGGACGGGTAAGCCTCTCCGGACCACACAAAAGCGCGACGGGCCCAAGCAAATGGTTTGGTCAATATGTGCCAGATCCCCCCGGAGATACAGATGGATCCCAGCCAGACATGTCCCCCAATAATATCTTCTAGGTTATCGACACTTACAATCCAACCCTCTCCACCAAAGGGGGATTTGAGTAAGTAACCAAATATGACACTCGGGCTTAAAGTGAGATTCGTAATCTTCCGTACATCCCCACCTCCCGGGGCCCATGTGTCATACAAGCCTCCGAAATATAACGCTTTGAATACTAGGAGGAAGGCGCCGGCTCCTAACAAGATTAGATGAATACCCAATATAGTAGTCATCTTATTTTTGTCCTTCCATATATAGCCGAAAAATGGGAAGGACTCTTCTGAAGTCTCGGGGCCAATGAGAGCGTGATAAATACCCCCGAACCCTAGAACCGCGGAAGATATCAAATGAAGGACTCCAGAAACAAAATAGGGAAAGGTATCGACGACTTCCCCACCGGGACCCACTCCCCAACCTAGGGTAGCTAGGTGGGGAAGTAGAATTAACCCCTGTTCATACATAGGCTTCTCCGGAACGAAGTGAGCCACTTCAAACAAATTCATGGCTCCAGCCCGAAACACGATCAAGCCAGCATGAGCTACATGGGCACCGAGTAATTTACCAGACAGATTGATCAGTCGAGCGTTACCGGCCCACCAAGCGAAACCTGTGGTTTCCTGATCGCGACCACCCAGAGACAGAGTTTCGTTAAAGAGCGTTTCCACGGGGTAAGACCTCCTCGGGGAATACAAGGTTTTCATGAGGCTGATCCTGAGCTGCCATCCAGGCACGAATACCCTCATTCGACAGAATGTTCTTTGTGTAGAAAGTTTCAAACTCAGGATCTTCCGCCGCACGAATTTCTTGGGAAACGAAGTCATAAGCACGCGAATTCAAAGCGAGACCAACTACTCCGATAGCACTCATCCATAATCCAGTTACTGGCACGAATAACATAAAGAAATGCAACCAACGTTTGTTGGAGAAAGCGACACCGAATATTTGGGACCAGAAACGATTAGCGGTAACCATTGAATAGGTCTCTTCGGATTGAGTTGGGTTAAAAGCACGGAATGTATTTGCGCCATCACCGTCTTCAAATAAGGTGTTTTCCACCGTGGCGCCATGAATGGCACACGAAAGAGCAGCACCAAGGACTCCGGCGACTCCCATCATATGAAACGGGTTCAACGTCCAGTTGTGAAAACCCTGGAAAAAGAGAATGAATCGAGAGATAGCTGCTACACCGAAGCTGGGTGCAAAAAACCAACCGGATTGCCCTAACGGGTAGATTAGGAATACAGAAACAGAAACAGCAATGGGAGCAGAGAACGCTATTGCATTATGGGGACGTAATTGTACGGACCTAGCAAGTTCGAATTGACGTAACATGAAACCTATCAAAGCGAAGGAACCGTGAAGAGCAACAAAGGTCCATAGACCCCCTAATTGGCACCAACGGGTGAAGTCTCCCTGTGCTTCCGGACCCCACAGTAGAAGCAAGGAATGAGCGAGACTATTTGCAGGGGTGGAAACTGCGGCAGTCAGAAAATTGCAACCTTCCAAGTAGGAACTAGCTAATCCATGAGTATACCACGAGGTGACGAAGGTTGTGCCGGTGAACCAACCGCCTAGGGAGAAATAAGCGGTGGGGAAAAGTAATAGACCGGACCAACCTACAAATACGAAACGATCCCTTCGTAGCCAATCGTCCATACTATCAAACAAATCTTTCGATTCCTTGGAGGATTTTCCAATGGCGATGGTCATAGTTATTCTCCTATTCAACTCTTCCAACCATTTTGGGTGCCCTTCTATTTCATGACATGATAGGGTCGTGGTGTAGGAAATGAAACTACCATATCACTGCCCCTTCTGAATAAGAATTTGTCGGAATCTCTCTGGCATGGTAACAATATTCCTAGGTCCCGTCGAGGGTACTTTTCTACTCCGTCTCGTTCCCCCAAGCGGATGGATATGGATAGAGTACCGATACAACGAAATTGATTTCGTGATTCTTCAGAAAGTGGGTAACCCTTTCTCTTCTTCCGAGACTCCATCAACCCGTTCGCTACGTCGATGAATCCTGATCCGGAACTTTATCCCAGCTAGATTCCTTCCAATTGAACAATCAACGGCATCTATTGGATCTCTTTATGTGGTGCTGGTGTTTCCTCCCGCATGTCCTGCCCACTGGAGAAGTACAGGAAGGAGTGGGAGAAGCACCAATTTTCAGCAATCTATCTATTTGGTGAATTGAGTAGGACACGCGTACATACAGATATTTATGATCCGTATCTTCACTTTACTCGTCTATTTCACGATGGAAGAGACACTTCCTGATATTTATTCTACCAATACTCAATACCATTCGGAAGCTTTTCGCTCCCGAATCATTCGGGTGATTAATGGCGGGTGGGTGGGGGGGGGTGGGGGGAGGCCACTTTTCCTTGATGTCGGACGAGAGAAACAAACTCCCGTCTCGATAGATTAAATGAGAACCATATAGTCCGTCTTACCTCCTGGTTAAGAAGCGGGAGATGGATCGGAATGATACGAGAGAAACCCGTAGCTGGGAGTTAGCTGAAATCTTTTCATACGAGAATTCATTGGAATATCTCCCCCTGCGGAGAGATGTATCGATAGTCAGAATTCTCATTGGATTCCTGTATCAGGGGTAACTGAATGATCTTCCACATCATGAATTACATCTACCTAAATTTCTTATATTACGGGTAGCAATAATTCTGAGATTCAAGACGGGGGGGAACATTCCGAACAGCTTTATTACGTAGCGATTCGCTGATTCTTCGTTGATTTCCCCACCCACATATGGATCCCGCTATATAGATAGATATATGTGGATATTTGTTGCGAATCTTACCGGGAGTCCCCCGAGCAGTGAAAGTGGATAATCAGGATAATCTGATTCGATAGGCATCTGGGGGGGGGGGGGGGCCTCGTCATATTCGTCGCCTATTCGGGCGAAGGATCATTTCGACGTGATCACTAATTTTCTGAATTGGTAGAAACATATGTGGTACTCTACAATGTAAGGAAGGATTACGAGTGTCTGTGCCGAGAGAAAGAGACAAGTCGAGTGAAATCTCACGAGCCCTTTATCGGATTTGAACCGATGACTTACGCCTTACCATGGCGGTACTCTACCACTGAGTTAAAAGGGCTTACCGATGATGACATTGATGAGGTGTATGAAACACAGTATGTCGGAAACAGAACTATTCTGTTTCCCGTTTCTCAAATCATTATCCTGTCACTATTCTCTCAATCTTACCAGGGGGGGGGGATTAAAAACTGCTGATACTAAAACTAGGTGGGGTAAGGTCTCTGGAACTAGCGGAAATGGTTGAGTCCTCCTTTCCACCCCCTACTTACCCGATTGAATGGATCCCGATAGAGAATCGGGAGATTCACCTGGGAAGGAGAAAAAGGAGAATGAGGGGGGAAAATTTGGGATTATCCGGTTTATGTTGTGGATGAATACCCGCCGGTACGTGGTCAAATAGTTGGAATAAAAATACGGGAACAGGGTGGACTATTGCTTTATCCCCCTATCACCTATTGCTTTATCACCCTATCACCAAGTTAATTTTCGTTTGCGGAGACGGGATTCGAACCCGTGACCTCAAGGTTATGAGCCTTGCGAGCTACCAAGCTGCTCTACCCCGCGTGGTTGATTCCCTCGCTGTAATTATTATACAGTCTTCAAATAATTACATTGAACACGAGGGAATCTTGTGAATTTATGGAGATCGATTCTCCAACAATTCGTGTGGGAAAACCAATATTTATCTACCAACTCGATTTTATTACTCCAGGCAGCAAACAAGCGTGTGCCATTTCGCGTGGTACGTGTCTGGATGAACCAAAGTCTCGATAATTGGATCTGGGGCGTCCGGTTAGGGAGCATCGGTTACGAAGACGGGTGGGTGCACTGTTACGTGGTGGAGATTGGAACGCCTCAGAAACCTCTAATTTTTCTTGTATTGATAAACCCCCCCTCATTCTCTGTTTCAGGGATTGACGTATGAGATAATATTTCCTCACCAGTTTTTGTTTCTTCTTCTCTTTCTCAATGAGACTCCTCTTTGCCGTAATTTCCTAGTCGGCGATATTGGAATGTTATTATAGAATGGATGGAATTTGGGATAGAGTCCAATTGAAGTGCTATGATTTGCCACCCATCCGTGCTATCTATCCATCAGAGACAGATTTTAATCGTGGATAAGTTGGGCTTACCACTGGCTCGAATGCCAAAGGTAAGCCCAATGCGATACATGCTTTTAGCTTTTATTGAGGCGAAACACAGAGCTACCCAAATTTACCCGATGTGGATGCTATTGAGAAAGCTGCATAGGTAAATATATAACCTACGGAGAAGTGGGCTAGTCCCACTAATCGTGCTTGAACGATAGAAAGAGCGACTGGTTTGTCTTTCCAGCGAATCAGATTGGCCAAAGGTGTGCGTTCATGAGCCCGAGCCAGAGTTTCAATAAGTTCTTGCCAATAACCGCGCCAGGAGATGGGAAACGTGAATCCAGTAGCCCGAACGAGATGTCCAAACGAAAACATCCATGCCCAGACGGATAAACTGTTCATACCGAAAGGATTGTAACCGTTAATGAGTTGTGAAGAATTCAGCCGTAGATAATCCCTCAACCATCCCATCAAGTAAGTAGAGGATTCATTGAATTGAGCTACATTTCCCTGCCACAGGGTAATATGCTTCCGGTGCCAGTAAAAGGTGACCCATCCAATTGTATTCGACATCCGGAAAACTGCCAGATAAAATGCATCCCAGGCCGAGATGTCACAGGTACCACCTCTACCTGGACCGTCGCAAGGAAAACTATAACCAAATTCTTTCTTATCCGGCATCAGCTTGGAGCCGCGCGCATCTAATGCACCCTTCACTAGAATCGGTGTAGTTGTATGTGGACCTGGAGCAATAGCATGATGAACTAAGAAATCCCCGGGTCCAATGGTTAGGAATAATGAGTTGCTATTATTATTAATGGCGTCTAACCAACCGGGTAGCCACAAGCTCTGACCAGCATTGAATGCTGGACTGTCTGTCGAGGAGAGAAGTACGTCGAAACCATACAAAGATTTACCGTGAGCGGATTGTATCCGTTGAGCAAATACAGGTTCAATAAGAATTTGCTTCTCTGGGGTTCCAAAGGCTAACGTGACGTCGTTATGGACATAGAGACCCAAAGTATGGAACCCTAGGAATAAACTAGCCCGACTCAAATGGGCTATTATTGCTTCTTTATGCTCCAACATCCTTGCCAACACGTTATCCTTATTTTGTTCCGGATCATAATCCCGTATAAAGAATATGGCTCCGTGGGCGAACGCCCCTGTCATAATAAAACCAGCGATGTACTGGTGATGGGTGTATAGCGCGGCCTGGGTCGTATAATCCTGTGCTATAAAAGCATAAGCGGGTAAGGAATACATATGTTGTGCCACTAGGGAAGTAATGACTCCTAAAGCAGCTAAAGCGAGTCCTAATTGGAAATGTAGGGAGTTATTGATTGTGTCGTAGAGTCCCCTATGTCCACGTCCCAACCTGCCTCCTGGAGGAATATGAGCTTCCAGAATCTCTTTTATACTATGTCCGATGCCGTAGTTAGTCCTGTACATGTGGCCGGCAATGATAAACACAACCGCAATTGCCAGATGATGATGAGCGATATCAGTTAACCACAAACTCTGAGTTTGTGGATGAAATCCCCCCGGAAAGGTTGAAATGGCAGTTCCTGCTCCCTGAGCACTATTGAACGAGTGATTAGCGGAGTCGGGACTTTGTGCATAAACACTCCATTGACCCGAAAAGAATGGTCCCAAACCTTGGGGGTGTGGTAGTGCAGTTAGTAAATTACCCCATCTCACATGTTCGCCTCTAGATTCAGGAATAGCGACGTGAATCAGGTGGCCTGTCCAAGCTAGAGAGCTTATTCCGAAGAGTCCTGATAAGTGATGATTGAGACGAGATTCAGCATTTTTGAACCAAGAAATACCCGGTTTCCATTTGGGTTGTAGATGCAACCAACCCGCTACCAGGAACAAGGCGGAAACAGCTAGTAAGGAGATAGCTCCGGTATATAGATCTTGATTGTCGCGTAAACCGATAGTGTACCGCCACTGATAAACACCAGGATAAGCAATATTAACCGGACCCGGAGCTCCCCCTCGGGTATAAGCCTCGACGGCTGGTTGACCAAAATGAGGATCCCGAATGGCATGAGCGATTGGTCTTACCTGTAATGGGTTTTGCACCCATGCCTCGAAGTTACCCTGCCAAGCTACATGGAATAGATTCCCAGAAGTCCAGAGAAGAATTATAGCTAATTGACCAGAATGGGAAGCAAATATTTTCTGGTAGAGACGTTCCTCGGTAATATTGTCATGACTCTCGAAGTCATGCGCAGTGGCTATACCGAACCAGATACGACGAGTAGTTGGGTCTTGGGATAGACCCTGGCTGAACTTTGGAAATCTTGATGCCGTAATGCTTTTCGAATCCTCCTAGCCATTATCCTACTGCAATGATTCTCGCTAGGAAGAATGCCCATGTTGTGGCGATTCCACCCAGAAGGTAATGAGCCACCCCTACGGCACGTCCCTGTACAATACTCAGAGCCCTGGGCTGGATAGCAGGAGCAACTTTCAATTTATTATGGGCCCGAACAGTAGATTCGATGAGTTCTTGCCGATATCCACGGCCACTGAACAGGAACGTCAGACTAAAAGCCCAAACAAAATGAGCACCCGAGAATAAAAGACCATATGCGGATAATGAAGAACCATACGATTGAATGACTTGGGAAGCCTGTGCCCATAGGAAATCACGGAGCCATCCATTAATGGTTGTTGAACTCTGCGCGAAGTTTCCTCCAGTGATATGGCTCACTACTCCCTGGTCACTTATACTACCCCGTACGTCAGATTGCATCTTCCAACTGAAATGAAATATAACTACTGAGATGGAATTATACATCCAGAACAAACCTGAGAAGACATGATCCCAAGCAGATACCTGGCAGGTACCTCCTCTACCGGGGCCATCACGAGGGAAACGAAAACCAAGATTCGCTTTGTCGGGTATTAGGCGGGAGCTCCTCGCAAACGGGACACCTTTTGGTGATATTAATACAGTAACATGAATCGTAAAGGCATGGATGTGATGCACCAAAAAATCGGCAGTACCTAATGGGATTGGTGACAAAGCAACTTTACCACCTACTGCTACTAAGTCTCCACCCCCCCAGGTCAAACTGGTACCTGCTGTTGCATTAGGTGCCGTTAAGTCAGGAGCAGAAGCATGAATGTTTTGGACCCACTGAGCAAATATGGGTTGTAATTAAATAGCAGTATCTGAAAACGTATCTTGGGGACGTCCCAACGCACTCGTAGTATCGTTATGAATATACAATCCGAAACTATGGAAACCTAGAAAAATGCATACCCGGTTAAGATGTGAAATTATTGCATCACGATGCCGAATGACACGATCCAATAGGTTGTTGTATTGAGTAGTCGGATCATAATCTCTCACCATAAAAATAGCTGCGTGTGCCGCCGCGCCTACCACTAGGAAACCACCAATCCACATGTGATGCGTAAACAGGGATGGCTGCGTAGCATAATCAGTAGCTAGGTATGGATAGGGAGGCATAGCATACATATGATGGGCCACTACAATTGTTAGGGAACCCAACATAGCAAGATTAATAGCTAATTGAGCATGCCATGAAGTAGTTAGGATCTCGTAAAGACCCTTGTGACCCTCACCCGTGAAGGGACCTTTATGAGCTTCCAGAATCTCTTTCGTACTATGCCCGATACCCCAATTGGTTCGATACATGTGACCAGCTATCAGGAAAAGAACTGCAATAGCTAGATGGTGATGCGCAGTATCGGTCAACCACAATCCCCTGTGGCTGGATTCAATCCCCCACGGAAGGTTAAGAAATCTGAGTATTGTAACCAGTCGAGGGTAAAGAATGGAGTTAATCCCTTTGCGAAACTGGGATACATCTGAGCCAAAAGGTCACGATTCAAAATGGATTCATGAGGAAGAGGTATCTCCTTAGGATCGATTCCCGCGTCTAATAGTTGGTTAATGGGTAGCGAGACGTGTACCTGGTGTCCCGCCCACGCCAAGGAACCCAATCCCAAGAGGCCTGCTAGGTGGTGGTTCAACATGGATTCCACGTCCTGGAACCAAGCCAATTTTGGAGCAGCCTTGTGATAGTGGAACCAACCAGCGAAGAACATCAATCCTGCAAAGATTAAGGCACCGATAGCGGTGCAATAGAGTTGTAACTCACTAGTTATTCCAGAAGACCGCCATATTTGAAAAAATCCGGACGTTATCTGTATTCCCTGGAATCCCCCACCTACATCTCCATTAAGTATCTCTTGACCAACTATTGGCCAAACTACCTGGGCGCTAGGCTTAACATGAGTGGGATCACTTAGCCACGCCTCGTAATTAGAGAAGCGAGCCCCGTGAAAATACATACCACTCAGCCAGATAAGAATAATAGCTAATTGACCAAAATGGGCGCTGAATGTTTTACGGGATATATCTTCTGAATCATTTGTGTGACTATCAGAATCATGAGCATCAGCATGTAGATTCCAAATCCAAGTGGTACTACTGGGACCCTTAGCTAAAGTTCTCGAGAAATGTCCAGGTTGAGCCCATTTTTCGAAAGAAGTTCTCACGGGATCCTTTTCCACCATAATCTTGACTTCTGGTTCCGGTGAACGAATAGTCATCGAGATTCTCCTCTCTTCGGACAGGGGATAGCAACGACCTACCAGCGGGGATACGAAACTTCTAAGAGATGGAATTCGTATGTAAGGTATTCTTCTCCCTGAGTTTGGAACTGGAACAGCTGTAATAGAAGAGTTATCCGAGGCAGGCATTTAATCTTATTATTACACAACTTATTAGTGCTTTATGGACCTTGTATAGAGAGATTCTTATACGTTTCAGTAGGGGGGGGGTTACATATTACCAGATGGCAATCGGTAGGAGGAGAAGTCTTCTCCTTCCTGGTATCCCAGGGGGGGGGGGGGGGTAGAAAATGTAAAGGAATTTCTTTCAATTGTCTGGTCCCCATATCACTGCTACCCCGGCGTCACCCCCCTCTCTCATCACCTGGAACGTTTCGTAATCCTCAACCAATTTTGTGCTTCGATATAATTGCTTGGAGGAAGTGCTATTGCTTGTTTCCGACACTCAGCGGCTTGATCAAACCAAGATTCCGAAGCCTCCGGGTCTCCCTGTTGAATGGCCTGCTCCCCCCGGTCGGGATGGATAGATCCCTTCGAGATATCCTCCCTCAGAACCGGACTTGAGAGTTTCCTACCTCATGCGGCTCGAATGACTACTCAGTAGCTTATTCTCTATCTGATCCAAGAGAAGAGAGAGATTTACTTGGCCCCCTCCCCCGTTAGTCTAGAGAAGAATCAAGAGTAGTTACTGGGAATGGTTTCCAATCCTATCGATGCGAGATAGAATCTTTTCCATACTCCTAATTCGTGGAGGAGGGTAATAATCTCCCCCGGAACTAATTCCCCTACTTCTAAAAATAGATCCGCTGAAATGTTTCCTTTGGGATTTGATACTACACCATAGCTCGATATTCCTTTCCAAATCGATTCTATTACAA
>NW_028239563.1:0-21616 GCF_047967505.1 Dipteris shenzhenensis | reverse complement strand
TCTATCCTACATTCATTCGCGGAGGTACTCCTAAGGGACTTGGTATCATATCTACTGGCGTACCATCCTGTAAATAAGGCATATCCTGCCTAGGTAAGATCTTTGATATAATACCCTTGTTACCGTGTCTGCCAGCTACTTTATCACCTACTTGTATCTTACGTTTCTACAAAATATATATATGTATCATCTCCGAATTATTCATGGGATTATCCTCAGGATAGACCCACATGGCATCAGTGACTCGACCTCTTCCACCAATAGGGACTTTCGGACAACTCTCTTTTGTGTTGACTGCTTGGATACCAAAAATCGCTTGTAATGATTTTCCTTCTGGGGCACGTAATGAATCCCCCCCCTCTCGAGGCGTCAATTTGCCCACTAGAACATCTCCTGTTTCTACCCAAGATCCTGATGCTACAAGCCCATTATCCTTCAAGTGACGAAGGTCATAACTGTCTAATTGGGGTATTTCCTTCGTAATTATCTCAGGACCCTGATTCGTCGCACGAACCTCAACTTCGTGTCTCTTGATATGAAAGGATGTAAAAACATCTTCATATAGCAAACGTTCACTAATCGGTACTGCATCTTCAAAATTGTATCCCTCCCGTGGCATATAAGCTACTAGTATATTTCTACCCAAAGCTAGTTCTCCTCCAACGGTTGCTGCTCCATCCGCCACAACTTCTCCACTTTTCAGAAGTTCTCCTTGAATAACTGTAGGCTTCTGATGTCTACGAGTATTATTATTGGGACGTTCATATATCCTCAATTTAGTTATAGTATCTCCATTCCTGGAGGATAAAGTAATCTCATTACCATCGGTATATTAAATTCATCCTTCTTGTTCGGATACAGCTACACTTCCCGAATCTAGGGCTACTTAACCTTCTGACCCAGTTCCTACAATGCACCTCTCAGGTCTGAAAAGTGGAACCGCTTGGCGTTGCATATTAGAACCCGTCGAAGCGCAGTTTGCATCATTATGCTCGACGGAGGGAATAGGAGAAGCTCCAATGGGGAAATATTGTAGGGGATGAATACCTCGTAAATCCAATTCCTCCCACGTAACGGTTAAGAACTCCTCTCGATACCGAACCGATATAAGCTCCTTCTCCCCGGTCCTCCAATCTGCTATTAACAGATTTCCAGTTCCTATTCGATAATCATCCCCGACGGGTGATAGATCTACTAATTGTCCTTCCATAGATGATTTGGATACTTCATAAAAGGGACTTCGTAAGGATCCGGAATTGCTAACCTTTGCAAAAATAGCTAGGGATGAGATAGGACCAGCATTCATACCCTCAGATGTCTCGATGGGACATATACGTCCGTAATGACTGAAATGGATATCCCGAGCTTGAAAAGTGGCAGTTCGCCGCGTCAATCCCCCGGGACCTAGAGAACTTGATCTTCGTTTATGAACTGTTTCTGCTAGTGGATTGGTCTGGTCCGAAAATTGCGACAAAGGATGTGAGCCAAAAAATTCGTTGAAAGTTGTTGTGAGTGGTGCGGAAGTCACCAATCCCCCGAGAGTTAATGGACGTCTACGCCTGACGGCTCTATGGATATTTTATCGGATCGAATTCTCCGGACGATTCAGGGCTAATTTTAATTGTTCCTGTAATAGATCCGCTACAGACCGAACGCGTCGATTTCCCGGGTGGTCTATATCATCGAGGTTACCCATCCCATAGCTTATCTCTATCAAATAATCTGCGACAGCTAATAGATCTTGGGGTAGTGGGAAATGTTCCGTTTCAGGTACATCGAGATTAGGTTTGATGTTTGAATTTCGTCAACCAATTCGTCCCAATTCGCACCTTTGTTGGAAAAATCTCTTCTGCAATTCCTGGAATATGGATTCTGAAGACACCACATCGACTCCCGGAGAGTATAGATGTTTGTAAAGTTCTAGCATAGCATCTTCCGAAGATTCGATAGTTTCTCTCGATTCTCTGAGTAGATTCAGAAAAATCTTAGGATAACGTACATTCCGCGGGATATCCTCCGTACTCAGTCCCATAGCTAGAAGTAGAACCAAAATGGATATCTTTCGTTTCCTGCTGATACGAATCCATATCCTACTCTTTCTATCTATTTCTGGTTTGAATCTTCCTCCCCAATCCGAAATGATCATGCTGGTATATGTGAAAAATCCCCTGTGGTCCAACTCGCGGTTGTGGTAAACACCAAGACTCCTCAATATCTAGTTAATCAAAACTCTAGCAATTCCATTGATTATAAATGTTCCTTGGGAGGTCATCGAGGGAATAGATCCGAGAAACACATCCTGTTCTTCTACTATTCCGCTTCTCTTCCGAATCAATTAAGCTGGTACATATGGATCGGATGAATATGTGATACATTGATATGTAGCCTCTCTCCTCCCAATCGGAGGTTCCGACAATCGATACTATTCACTAATTGATTAGAATTCGACTTCCTTATCCGTATCTTCAATCTCTGGGAAATCATCAGGTTCTTCAAATGATCTTTCATGAACAAAGCAGTTGAATCCCTCAAATTGAATTCATCCAAGTTCTGGCAATACGAACATCTCCCTATCTCCTATTGATGTTGTACTGAAATCTTATCCTCGTGCGAAACCCTCCTATACCTATTCATCAATTCATTTAGTGATTCCTTCTCCCTCGCATCCCCCCTCCCCTCTCTTTCTCCCGGGTGAGGGATTGAATTTGGTAGATTCTCCCGATGAAGACTGTTCCCGAGTTGGCCAAGGAGATACCACCATCATCAGCGGTTCTTGAGGTATTGGAGGTGTCAAACAAACTATAAATGGATTTCAAAATGATCTGATGGAAGACTTCCCTGCACCCAAAAAATCTTTATCATCCACTTATCAACCATCGGCTCGATTCCGTCATTCCACCGATATGGTGAGTGGGGGTAAGGTGAGACACAACGAGAATGGGGATTCTCGACACGAAATCACAAAGATTCTAGGTGCCTAGTTAGACAGATTCACTTCGCTGGATCTCCAGAAGACGCTGGAGGCATTAACGTCAGCATAATTGATACAATTGGCGCAGTTGTTGCGATTCTCGCTGCGAAGCAACTACCGCGAAGAACCAGTTTTTGCGCCGTGAAGTATCGATTCGTGGAACAGCAATCCGGTAAACATTGATACGGGGAATATCACTTCACATACTACTGAAAATCAATCCATTGTGTCAAATCGTTGGTTTACCCCTCCCCCCCCCAACCCGAGGTGGATCAGAAGAACTATTGAGATTCGAGAATCTATCCCTAAAGGTGGACGACCTAATAATATCTACCTGCTGTTGCCACGGAGTGTCAATATCAATGTGGGGAGGGTGAAATTGACAAGGAAGGGAAAAACTTTTCGAAGTAGAACCCGGTATCTATGCGAACCATTTCTGGGGGGTGGGGAGCGTGAAGGATCCGTTAGATATTTCCAAGAGTGTTAGGAGGGAAAACAAGACCAGGGGGTGGGCAGTAGGGATCCGAGTAAGTCAGAGGATAGTGGAGCAATCTAGGGAAAAATTGGTGTTGGCTGCCTGGGGATGCATAGTATAAAAAGGATGTGTGTGGAAGTGGGGGGGGTGGGCAGCAAGGTTTCCTAACCCATCAAATTGATTGGATGGGGAGAAAAGGTTTCTAGTATCCGACATACTTACGAGCTCAATCCGATACAGAAAAATGAGCAGCTTGCTAATATTCCCATTCAGTGGTATACTTAATATCGAGTCCCCCATCTATCAATCATGTGCCTCGATGCAGGTGAAAGAAGGGCGATATAGTCAAGTGGTAAGACAAAGGACTGCAAATCCTTCATCCCCCAGTTCGAATCTGGGTGTCGCCTTGTTGTGCCAGTATCAATAATTTCGACGATTTCGGGATTGACTACCGCGCCAGACCCGGACACAAATCGAGATGCTCCATAGTATATTATGGCCTATCACGCTAGATGTATCCGGATATGCCACGGATAGGCAATCCTGATCTTAGTGTATCAGGAATCGAGGAGTAAATTATATGGATTGACAACCCCTCGGGGATTGGGACTTGGTAACATTATAAAATATATTGGTGGACGGATCCGCACTCTTATTACCTCCTCCCACTCGGGTATCATATGAAACAGAAATTGATTCCCATGTACGATATGTTACTGACTTCGATTCGGGTTCATCCATATAAGCACCCAGTAGTTGGAGGAAAAGGAATTCAATAGAATTGAATTGAAGGGATAGGAATTACGACCACGGATATGGTTAGTATTGCTTGGGCTGCTCCGATGGTGACTCCTACATTCTCTCTTTCACCTGTGGTTCGGGGAAGAAGTGGATCGCAGTGAGTAATTTTACACTACTCCTCCTAGTATAGTAGAATCCGGGAGATGTGAATCGTTGGGGTGGGGCCCAACGATTCGACCCCCTCTAGAATCTCTTGCTTCTTCGTAGGAAACACATATGGTATAACTAATTCCCTTCCATTTATGGGAGAATTCACCCCCCCCCCCCAATCTCAACTCTCTGTAGGAATCTTCTCTCCCGGGAGGGGGAGTCAACCAGGTAGTTTCCAAACGACCCCTATTGGATATCCGCTGGTTAGATTCATCAAATGCCTCGATCTCTTCTCTACGTAGATATAAATTTTCAGCAATAGGAAATATTGCAGTTCCACTTAAAAGTATTTCAGATAATAGTAGAATCGGATCTAAGCGCCAACCTTGAAAGATAAGAATTCCTCCGCATAATAATCCAATGGAGGAAAGGAAAAAGTCGTAGTATCGGGATAGGTTGGGAATCTATGGATTGGGTAATGCGCCCCCCCCCCCCCAAAAAACCATGGGTGATTTTTTCATTTCGTTGTGGCTTAAGCAGGACCAGTAGTTGGAGCGAGGTGTTATCTCTCACTTCTCATCCACGTCAGTTTCTTCTGTCGAACTTCCCGGATCCTCTTTCACCGGATTGAATCGGGAAATAGATAGATAATCTTGATATATCCGAATCAATGGATAGATAGAAAAATCTCTCCACGTTTCAAATTTCAATCCGGTTTGTTCTTTATGCACCCGATCCACCCCGTTCCGTAAAAATAGGATCTTTAGACTCATGTCTGACTCCATTGGTTACCCATAAATCCATATGTACATATAGATCTCCCCTCCAGAGGGGGGAGGCTAGAACCAAAGATATCACAGGGGAGAGAGATATTGGAACCCGCCAATCCCCTCCCCCCCCCTAGTTTTCGAAGTATGGAGAAACATATTGAATCAGTTTAGTCATGGATTGATTCCTATTGGGATTCATTACTACCGACACCAGTTCAAGTTTCACATCCCCCGGGTAGAGATATGCTGAAAATCGCAGAGATGTTGCACGGGTACATTTGGGACCACACCTCTAGATACATTAGGTTCCCTCTTTGCGGAGACATACAGGAATACACCTATCACTACTAGCCCGATTCCGACTATTGCACCGGGACCTGGTTCCATGGAAATCATAATAAAAAGGATGAGTGAGATGGACCTCCCGATCGATAGATAGATGGGTCTATCTATGTAGATCATCTATCTATCCAGATTTTAATTGGGATGGGACTGTGGAATTCAAATTGGGGGAGTAAAAATTAGTAGTTTACTGGCAACCGAGTTGCTACTTCACGCGGAGTAGCATCCTATTTCATCCCCTACCCCGGGACGTATATTCAACCTTCCCTTATCTACTTACTACCATCCGCGGCGAAACAATAGACCAGGTTCTCGGATTAATTGTTCTGAGCAGCCGTTTGAATGTAAGGAATAGGTAGAAAAGCTGTAGGTATTGGAATAAAGAGTGCAGTAGCTATGAATGCGAGGATATTTACTTCCATATTAGTGGTTCAAATTGATTTGAGGAGTAACTTGAGTGACCCCATTAGGAGAGACTCCTGAACTTTATCGTGATATTGTGAGTCATCCAACTCTACTAGAGTGGATCTGATAATCGGGATAGAAAAAAATTAACTCGGTCTGGTCAAATCTCTGATATCAATTACATAGTATATCACGAAAGAAAATTTTAAGAGTAGTCGATTGTTTACGCTTCTTCGGCAAGAACTTGCCCCCCCCTTTTTTATATTCTTACTGAGACAGAGAAGAGGGGTTAGTCACCGCATCTTTCTGTGGCAGCAAACGAATCTAGAAGCACTGTGGGTGGGAATCTATGGATGGAAAAATCAATGACTGGAATAATTTCCCCTCCTCCCCTTCCCTCTCTCGCCTATGGGTTGACGTGGCTAGAGATTAGCCCCGCAAATAAGCTCATTTGAATACTCGTAGTGAATATCCATAGTAAGCGCGGGCATGTGGAACTGGCGCGAGGCGGATGTCTCGTCTCCTCGAAGAATCAAGACAATTGGGGCTTTCGGGGTTAATATCTCCTGCATCTGTATATCCGAAACGGGATTCGAGTAAAAATGGTTTGTCGGATTCACCGTGGATGGGGAGATAGAGCATTGACTCCTAAGCACCCAGTACATAGACTTTAATTAATTGCTGGGATTGTAGTTCAATCGGTTAGAGCACCGCCCTGTCAAGGCGGAAGTTGCGGGTTCGAGACCCGTCAATCCCGCTACATTTTATTGAGTCATTTCAAATAACTCAGTCGAGATATACAAATTATAATGAAGTAACTCCGCGGTTTCTGGGTCGAGCTGGATTCGAACCAGCGTAGGCGTTGCCAGCGGATTTACAGTCCGTCCCCATTAGCCACTCGGGCATCGACCCATAGATTTAGACCGGGCTTGGAAGTACTTGAAAACAGAATCGGTCTCGGAAGTGTAAATGAAAGGAGTTTATTGATGTTTTCAATCTGGGCCCCTCCCGCCACCCTGAGAAGGTACGAGGGCAAGAGAAGCCATAACGTCCGTAGTGCTTCTGCGAGATGAGTATAAGTACCCCCAGGGGAATTCGAATCCCCGTCGCCTCCTTGAAAGAGAGGTGTCCTAGGCCTCTAGACGATGGGGGCCCAATCACTCTTCAGATAATAAGAGATTATCTATAAATCGTCAATCTGATTCTCCCGAATCCCCCCCGAATACAACATCCAATGGATGGGGAATTGGAATACCTCTCCGAATCCTTATCGCAAAATCCCGCTCGATGCATACCTATATGCGGAACCGCATGTGGCATCTCCCACAACCTCTAGGTCGACTGCTTCCTAGATGTGTAGGAAGTCGAACACGGCATAGAGGTAACGCTGAGACTTAAACCTTGCAATTCTCCGAAGTGAAGTGAGGCAGTTGAAAAGCTTCACCCAATCCATATTTCCATGGACGATTATTTCTTTCACCGATGAACTTATGTATCCCAATAATAATTGGTAATTACCAGCAGCATCAGTAAGTATATAGGCTTCTCCATTGCTTTTGGTTCATTCAATGTTCTGTTTCCCCTCGAGGGAAAACCCAGATTGGAAATCTACGCCTCAAATCACTCGGTTATGACTTCCTCAATTGGGAATATCTCACTCCTGAAGCTCAAAAATATTCTCTCCACCGGTCTGAACTATCCCGGGGGCTACTGCCGGGGGTGGAAGCGGGGCAAGAAAGTCGGGTCGGCGGATAGCGGGAATCGAACCCGCGTCCTCTCCTTGGCAAGGAGATATTTTACCATTCAACTATATCCGCGTGATATGCCACCCCGTTCTATATTGAATAACTATATATGTGGTAACTCCTCTAGTCAACACACCTAATCCATCCACCTCGTCTCGGGATTTTCCCTCGTGGACGGAGAGCCCCCCCCCCCCCGAGGAGGAAGTGTCGATTCCGTAGACCGTAATTATTATTGATTCTCTCTCCCCACTCGCCATTATGAATCGTGAGGAGGGGGCCAGAATTACCGATACATTGAATCTCTGGGATATGAAGGAATTAAGTATACCCACTAGGAAAACTAATCCGATCCATAAGGAAGCCCCTGAAAAGACGACATTTTTGTTGCTTGACCAACCATTGGGGGAAGCAAGCACGACAGGTACACCAATTACTAGTAGGAATGAAATGGCGATTAATGTGAATAAAGCCAATTGGAAAGCAATAGTCGTAGTTAGGACTCTCGACGTATCAGAAGTAGAGGATTTGTACCATCTGATCCCCATCCGGTGGGACTTACACCATACCGAGACCGAGGATTTTGGACGGAACAAGAATCCTTCTAGTTCAGTACCCCGGAATCCAATGTCTCTTTCGAATCTCTTGATAATCCATCAAGTAGGAGTAAGAATTTGATTATTTGGAATGATCCCTATATTGATTTCATAGTAAATCATACGAAACCATCATCTCATATCTTTCGTAATAGGGGTGAATCTCGATACAATACATGTGTATCAAGATCGACAAGATCTCCGAAGAATTGGAGAAGAGCTTTCTAGGAGAGGTGGTCGAGTGGTTTATGGCTCCAGTCTTGAAAACTGGCATAGTGCTGAAACGCTATCGAGGGTTCGAATCCCTCTCTCTCCTCAATTGATTCAGTACCGGACCCGACGGGAGGGGGTATTAGTGGTCTATCGGTGGTCTAAAAGAACCACCTAGTATTTCCCAAAAAATGCCAATGTCCCCGAGGGGAGCCTATTCTTAATAATGATAGATGAGAGGAATCTTCTGAAGCAGTCTGGGGGTATTCCTCCTCCGCCCCGGTTCATGCGCCGCATCTCCAGGCCCAGGTCCCGTGTCAATACTTTCCCTATCAGGGTTCGAGGGATAGGAAACAAACAAATATGAGAGATCTGATGTTAACTAGAGGTATTTAAAATACCAGTTCTATCGATTGACTTATCGGGATGATCAAAGGTCAATTACCCACCCATTTGCGGGATGGGTACGTTCCACCAGATACAACTGGTGAGGATTCAAATTAGCTTCAAATTAGCTTACGGAGATGAGTCGTCATCGCCAAATCACCCCCTCCAGGGGGGTGATTTGTAGACATAAGTGCAAATGCTACCGAAACTTGTGGTTTCCCGGAACCCTATAGAAATGAACAGTGAGTTACACCTCGCCCTTCCCTCATCCGCGAGGTAAAGGTTACTGCTGGGTATATACCGACGTATCGAACTAACCCCACTGGGGGGTTAGTTTATGTATGAGCTGTGTCCCGGTTCCGCAAAGAACCACCAGTAGAAAATGGAAATTTGTCTGGTATGGTAGGTACTAATACTACCAAGTAATAACTTTCCATTAATATCTCAGCAATTTGTCCTAATTTAATGGTGTCATGGAAAGAACGGGTTCGGTATCACGGTCAATTCCCTTCTCAAACCCGGCTGCCGCCGCACGGGCTCTTCCCGCATGCCATAAATGACCCACAAAAAAGAAAAATCCTAGAACGAAATGGGAAGTAGCCAACCAACTTCGGGGAGATACATAGTTCACGGCATTTATCTCAGTAGCTACTCCACCTACGGAATTTAAGGAACCCAGAGGTGCATGAGTCATATACTCCGCGGAGCGTCGCTCCTGCCAGGGTTGTATATCTCTTTTCAACTTACTCAAATCCAAACCGTTGGGGCCTCTCAGTGGCTCCAACCAAGGAGCACGAAGGTCCCAGAAACGCATTGTTTCGCCTCCAAATATGATTTCTCCCGTGGGGGAACGCATCAGGTATTTACCCAAACCAGTAGGTCCTTGAGCGGAACCTATGTTGGCGCCGAGACGCTGGTCCCTGACAAGAAAAGTAAAAGCTTGAGCTTGAGAAGCCTCTGGACCGGTAGGACCATAGAATTCACTAGGATATGCCGTGTTATTGAACCGAACGAAACAACAAGCAGTAAAACCAAAAATAGCAAGTGCTCCTAAGCTATAGGACGGGTAAGCCTCTCCGGACCACACAAAAGCGCGACGGGCCCAAGCAAATGGTTTGGTCAATATGTGCCAGATCCCCCCGGAGATACAGATGGATCCCAGCCAGACATGTCCCCCAATAATATCTTCTAGGTTATCGACACTTACAATCCAACCCTCTCCACCAAAGGGGGATTTGAGTAAGTAACCAAATATGACACTCGGGCTTAAAGTGAGATTCGTAATCTTCCGTACATCCCCACCTCCCGGGGCCCATGTGTCATACAAGCCTCCGAAATATAACGCTTTGAATACTAGGAGGAAGGCGCCGGCTCCTAACAAGATTAGATGAATACCCAATATAGTAGTCATCTTATTTTTGTCCTTCCATATATAGCCGAAAAATGGGAAGGACTCTTCTGAAGTCTCGGGGCCAATGAGAGCGTGATAAATACCCCCGAACCCTAGAACCGCGGAAGATATCAAATGAAGGACTCCAGAAACAAAATAGGGAAAGGTATCGACGACTTCCCCACCGGGACCCACTCCCCAACCTAGGGTAGCTAGGTGGGGAAGTAGAATTAACCCCTGTTCATACATAGGCTTCTCCGGAACGAAGTGAGCCACTTCAAACAAATTCATGGCTCCAGCCCGAAACACGATCAAGCCAGCATGAGCTACATGGGCACCGAGTAATTTACCAGACAGATTGATCAGTCGAGCGTTACCGGCCCACCAAGCGAAACCTGTGGTTTCCTGATCGCGACCACCCAGAGACAGAGTTTCGTTAAAGAGCGTTTCCACGGGGTAAGACCTCCTCGGGGAATACAAGGTTTTCATGAGGCTGATCCTGAGCTGCCATCCAGGCACGAATACCCTCATTCGACAGAATGTTCTTTGTGTAGAAAGTTTCAAACTCAGGATCTTCCGCCGCACGAATTTCTTGGGAAACGAAGTCATAAGCACGCGAATTCAAAGCGAGACCAACTACTCCGATAGCACTCATCCATAATCCAGTTACTGGCACGAATAACATAAAGAAATGCAACCAACGTTTGTTGGAGAAAGCGACACCGAATATTTGGGACCAGAAACGATTAGCGGTAACCATTGAATAGGTCTCTTCGGATTGAGTTGGGTTAAAAGCACGGAATGTATTTGCGCCATCACCGTCTTCAAATAAGGTGTTTTCCACCGTGGCGCCATGAATGGCACACGAAAGAGCAGCACCAAGGACTCCGGCGACTCCCATCATATGAAACGGGTTCAACGTCCAGTTGTGAAAACCCTGGAAAAAGAGAATGAATCGAGAGATAGCTGCTACACCGAAGCTGGGTGCAAAAAACCAACCGGATTGCCCTAACGGGTAGATTAGGAATACAGAAACAGAAACAGCAATGGGAGCAGAGAACGCTATTGCATTATGGGGACGTAATTGTACGGACCTAGCAAGTTCGAATTGACGTAACATGAAACCTATCAAAGCGAAGGAACCGTGAAGAGCAACAAAGGTCCATAGACCCCCTAATTGGCACCAACGGGTGAAGTCTCCCTGTGCTTCCGGACCCCACAGTAGAAGCAAGGAATGAGCGAGACTATTTGCAGGGGTGGAAACTGCGGCAGTCAGAAAATTGCAACCTTCCAAGTAGGAACTAGCTAATCCATGAGTATACCACGAGGTGACGAAGGTTGTGCCGGTGAACCAACCGCCTAGGGAGAAATAAGCGGTGGGGAAAAGTAATAGACCGGACCAACCTACAAATACGAAACGATCCCTTCGTAGCCAATCGTCCATACTATCAAACAAATCTTTCGATTCCTTGGAGGATTTTCCAATGGCGATGGTCATAGTTATTCTCCTATTCAACTCTTCCAACCATTTTGGGTGCCCTTCTATTTCATGACATGATAGGGTCGTGGTGTAGGAAATGAAACTACCATATCACTGCCCCTTCTGAATAAGAATTTGTCGGAATCTCTCTGGCATGGTAACAATATTCCTAGGTCCCGTCGAGGGTACTTTTCTACTCCGTCTCGTTCCCCCAAGCGGATGGATATGGATAGAGTACCGATACAACGAAATTGATTTCGTGATTCTTCAGAAAGTGGGTAACCCTTTCTCTTCTTCCGAGACTCCATCAACCCGTTCGCTACGTCGATGAATCCTGATCCGGAACTTTATCCCAGCTAGATTCCTTCCAATTGAACAATCAACGGCATCTATTGGATCTCTTTATGTGGTGCTGGTGTTTCCTCCCGCATGTCCTGCCCACTGGAGAAGTACAGGAAGGAGTGGGAGAAGCACCAATTTTCAGCAATCTATCTATTTGGTGAATTGAGTAGGACACGCGTACATACAGATATTTATGATCCGTATCTTCACTTTACTCGTCTATTTCACGATGGAAGAGACACTTCCTGATATTTATTCTACCAATACTCAATACCATTCGGAAGCTTTTCGCTCCCGAATCATTCGGGTGATTAATGGCGGGTGGGTGGGGGGGGGTGGGGGGAGGCCACTTTTCCTTGATGTCGGACGAGAGAAACAAACTCCCGTCTCGATAGATTAAATGAGAACCATATAGTCCGTCTTACCTCCTGGTTAAGAAGCGGGAGATGGATCGGAATGATACGAGAGAAACCCGTAGCTGGGAGTTAGCTGAAATCTTTTCATACGAGAATTCATTGGAATATCTCCCCCTGCGGAGAGATGTATCGATAGTCAGAATTCTCATTGGATTCCTGTATCAGGGGTAACTGAATGATCTTCCACATCATGAATTACATCTACCTAAATTTCTTATATTACGGGTAGCAATAATTCTGAGATTCAAGACGGGGGGGAACATTCCGAACAGCTTTATTACGTAGCGATTCGCTGATTCTTCGTTGATTTCCCCACCCACATATGGATCCCGCTATATAGATAGATATATGTGGATATTTGTTGCGAATCTTACCGGGAGTCCCCCGAGCAGTGAAAGTGGATAATCAGGATAATCTGATTCGATAGGCATCTGGGGGGGGGGGGGGGCCTCGTCATATTCGTCGCCTATTCGGGCGAAGGATCATTTCGACGTGATCACTAATTTTCTGAATTGGTAGAAACATATGTGGTACTCTACAATGTAAGGAAGGATTACGAGTGTCTGTGCCAGAGAGAAAGAGACAAGTCGAGTGAAATCTCACGAGCCCTTTATCGGATTTGAACCGATGACTTACGCCTTACCATGGCGGTACTCTACCACTGAGTTAAAAGGGCTTACCGATGATGACATTGATGAGGTGTATGAAACACAGTATGTCGGAAACAGAACTATTCTGTTTCCCGTTTCTCAAATCATTATCCTGTCACTATTCTCTCAATCTTACCAGGGGGGGGGGATTAAAAACTGCTGATACTAAAACTAGGTGGGGTAAGGTCTCTGGAACTAGCGGAAATGGTTGAGTCCTCCTTTCCACCCCCTACTTACCCGATTGAATGGATCCCGATAGAGAATCGGGAGATTCACCTGGGAAGGAGAAAAAGGAGAATGAGGGGGGAAAATTTGGGATTATCCGGTTTATGTTGTGGATGAATACCCGCCGGTACGTGGTCAAATAGTTGGAATAAAAATACGGGAACAGGGTGGACTATTGCTTTATCCCCCTATCACCTATTGCTTTATCACCCTATCACCAAGTTAATTTTCGTTTGCGGAGACGGGATTCGAACCCGTGACCTCAAGGTTATGAGCCTTGCGAGCTACCAAGCTGCTCTACCCCGCGTGGTTGATTCCCTCGCTGTAATTATTATACAGTCTTCAAATAATTACATTGAACACGAGGGAATCTTGTGAATTTATGGAGATCGATTCTCCAACAATTCGTGTGGGAAAACCAATATTTATCTACCAACTCGATTTTATTACTCCAGGCAGCAAACAAGCGTGTGCCATTTCGCGTGGTACGTGTCTGGATGAACCAAAGTCTCGATAATTGGATCTGGGGCGTCCGGTTAGGGAGCATCGGTTACGAAGACGGGTGGGTGCACTGTTACGTGGTGGAGATTGGAACGCCTCAGAAACCTCTAATTTTTCTTGTATTGATAAACCCCCCCTCATTCTCTGTTTCAGGGATTGACGTATGAGATAATATTTCCTCACCAGTTTTTGTTTCTTCTTCTCTTTCTCAATGAGACTCCTCTTTGCCGTAATTTCCTAGTCGGCGATATTGGAATGTTATTATAGAATGGATGGAATTTGGGATAGAGTCCAATTGAAGTGCTATGATTTGCCACCCATCCGTGCTATCTATCCATCAGAGACAGATTTTAATCGTGGATAAGTTGGGCTTACCACTGGCTCGAATGCCAAAGGTAAGCCCAATGCGATACATGCTTTTAGCTTTTATTGAGGCGAAACACAGAGCTACCCAAATTTACCCGATGTGGATGCTATTGAGAAAGCTGCATAGGTAAATATATAACCTACGGAGAAGTGGGCTAGTCCCACTAATCGTGCTTGAACGATAGAAAGAGCGACTGGTTTGTCTTTCCAGCGAATCAGATTGGCCAAAGGTGTGCGTTCATGAGCCCGAGCCAGAGTTTCAATAAGTTCTTGCCAATAACCGCGCCAGGAGATGGGAAACGTGAATCCAGTAGCCCGAACGAGATGTCCAAACGAAAACATCCATGCCCAGACGGATAAACTGTTCATACCGAAAGGATTGTAACCGTTAATGAGTTGTGAAGAATTCAGCCGTAGATAATCCCTCAACCATCCCATCAAGTAAGTAGAGGATTCATTGAATTGAGCTACATTTCCCTGCCACAGGGTAATATGCTTCCGGTGCCAGTAAAAGGTGACCCATCCAATTGTATTCGACATCCGGAAAACTGCCAGATAAAATGCATCCCAGGCCGAGATGTCACAGGTACCACCTCTACCTGGACCGTCGCAAGGAAAACTATAACCAAATTCTTTCTTATCCGGCATCAGCTTGGAGCCGCGCGCATCTAATGCACCCTTCACTAGAATCGGTGTAGTTGTATGTGGACCTGGAGCAATAGCATGATGAACTAAGAAATCCCCGGGTCCAATGGTTAGGAATAATGAGTTGCTATTATTATTAATGGCGTCTAACCAACCGGGTAGCCACAAGCTCTGACCAGCATTGAATGCTGGACTGTCTGTCGAGGAGAGAAGTACGTCGAAACCATACAAAGATTTACCGTGAGCGGATTGTATCCGTTGAGCAAATACAGGTTCAATAAGAATTTGCTTCTCTGGGGTTCCAAAGGCTAACGTGACGTCGTTATGGACATAGAGACCCAAAGTATGGAACCCTAGGAATAAACTAGCCCGACTCAAATGGGCTATTATTGCTTCTTTATGCTCCAACATCCTTGCCAACACGTTATCCTTATTTTGTTCCGGATCATAATCCCGTATAAAGAATATGGCTCCGTGGGCGAACGCCCCTGTCATAATAAAACCAGCGATGTACTGGTGATGGGTGTATAGCGCGGCCTGGGTCGTATAA
Source organism: Dipteris shenzhenensis (assembly GCF_047967505.1). Taxonomy (NCBI): domain Eukaryota; kingdom Viridiplantae; phylum Streptophyta; class Polypodiopsida; order Gleicheniales; family Dipteridaceae; genus Dipteris; species Dipteris shenzhenensis. The sequence continues at coordinate 6,262 of NW_028239563.1, read as the reverse complement.
TCCTGTGCTATAAAAGCATAAGCGGGTAAGGAATACATATGTTGTGCCACTAGGGAAGTAATGACTCCTAAAGCAGCTAAAGCGAGTCCTAATTGGAAATGTAGGGAGTTATTGATTGTGTCGTAGAGTCCCCTATGTCCACGTCCCAACCTGCCTCCTGGAGGAATATGAGCTTCCAGAATCTCTTTTATACTATGTCCGATGCCGTAGTTAGTCCTGTACATGTGGCCGGCAATGATAAACACAACCGCAATTGCCAGATGATGATGAGCGATATCAGTTAACCACAAACTCTGAGTTTGTGGATGAAATCCCCCCGGAAAGGTTGAAATGGCAGTTCCTGCTCCCTGAGCACTATTGAACGAGTGATTAGCGGAGTCGGGACTTTGTGCATAAACACTCCATTGACCCGAAAAGAATGGTCCCAAACCTTGGGGGTGTGGTAGTGCAGTTAGTAAATTACCCCATCTCACATGTTCGCCTCTAGATTCAGGAATAGCGACGTGAATCAGGTGGCCTGTCCAAGCTAGAGAGCTTATTCCGAAGAGTCCTGATAAGTGATGATTGAGACGAGATTCAGCATTTTTGAACCAAGAAATACCCGGTTTCCATTTGGGTTGTAGATGCAACCAACCCGCTACCAGGAACAAGGCGGAAACAGCTAGTAAGGAGATAGCTCCGGTATATAGATCTTGATTGTCGCGTAAACCGATAGTGTACCGCCACTGATAAACACCAGGATAAGCAATATTAACCGGACCCGGAGCTCCCCCTCGGGTATAAGCCTCGACGGCTGGTTGACCAAAATGAGGATCCCGAATGGCATGAGCGATTGGTCTTACCTGTAATGGGTTTTGCACCCATGCCTCGAAGTTACCCTGCCAAGCTACATGGAATAGATTCCCAGAAGTCCAGAGAAGAATTATAGCTAATTGACCAGAATGGGAAGCAAATATTTTCTGGTAGAGACGTTCCTCGGTAATATTGTCATGACTCTCGAAGTCATGCGCAGTGGCTATACCGAACCAGATACGACGAGTAGTTGGGTCTTGGGATAGACCCTGGCTGAACTTTGGAAATCTTGATGCCGTAATGCTTTTCGAATCCTCCTAGCCATTATCCTACTGCAATGATTCTCGCTAGGAAGAATGCCCATGTTGTGGCGATTCCACCCAGAAGGTAATGAGCCACCCCTACGGCACGTCCCTGTACAATACTCAGAGCCCTGGGCTGGATAGCAGGAGCAACTTTCAATTTATTATGGGCCCGAACAGTAGATTCGATGAGTTCTTGCCGATATCCACGGCCACTGAACAGGAACGTCAGACTAAAAGCCCAAACAAAATGAGCACCCGAGAATAAAAGACCATATGCGGATAATGAAGAACCATACGATTGAATGACTTGGGAAGCCTGTGCCCATAGGAAATCACGGAGCCATCCATTAATGGTTGTTGAACTCTGCGCGAAGTTTCCTCCAGTGATATGGCTCACTACTCCCTGGTCACTTATACTACCCCGTACGTCAGATTGCATCTTCCAACTGAAATGAAATATAACTACTGAGATGGAATTATACATCCAGAACAAACCTGAGAAGACATGATCCCAAGCAGATACCTGGCAGGTACCTCCTCTACCGGGGCCATCACGAGGGAAACGAAAACCAAGATTCGCTTTGTCGGGTATTAGGCGGGAGCTCCTCGCAAACGGGACACCTTTTGGTGATATTAATACAGTAACATGAATCGTAAAGGCATGGATGTGATGCACCAAAAAATCGGCAGTACCTAATGGGATTGGTGACAAAGCAACTTTACCACCTACTGCTACTAAGTCTCCACCCCCCCAGGTCAAACTGGTACCTGCTGTTGCATTAGGTGCCGTTAAGTCAGGAGCAGAAGCATGAATGTTTTGGACCCACTGAGCAAATATGGGTTGTAATTAAATAGCAGTATCTGAAAACGTATCTTGGGGACGTCCCAACGCACTCGTAGTATCGTTATGAATATACAATCCGAAACTATGGAAACCTAGAAAAATGCATACCCGGTTAAGATGTGAAATTATTGCATCACGATGCCGAATGACACGATCCAATAGGTTGTTGTATTGAGTAGTCGGATCATAATCTCTCACCATAAAAATAGCTGCGTGTGCCGCCGCGCCTACCACTAGGAAACCACCAATCCACATGTGATGCGTAAACAGGGATGGCTGCGTAGCATAATCAGTAGCTAGGTATGGATAGGGAGGCATAGCATACATATGATGGGCCACTACAATTGTTAGGGAACCCAACATAGCAAGATTAATAGCTAATTGAGCATGCCATGAAGTAGTTAGGATCTCGTAAAGACCCTTGTGACCCTCACCCGTGAAGGGACCTTTATGAGCTTCCAGAATCTCTTTCGTACTATGCCCGATACCCCAATTGGTTCGATACATGTGACCAGCTATCAGGAAAAGAACTGCAATAGCTAGATGGTGATGCGCAGTATCGGTCAACCACAATCCCCCTGTGGCTGGATTCAATCCCCCACGGAAGGTTAAGAAATCTGAGTATTGTAACCAGTCGAGGGTAAAGAATGGAGTTAATCCCTTTGCGAAACTGGGATACATCTGAGCCAAAAGGTCACGATTCAAAATGGATTCATGAGGAAGAGGTATCTCCTTAGGATCGATTCCCGCGTCTAATAGTTGGTTAATGGGTAGCGAGACGTGTACCTGGTGTCCCGCCCACGCCAAGGAACCCAATCCCAAGAGGCCTGCTAGGTGGTGGTTCAACATGGATTCCACGTCCTGGAACCAAGCCAATTTTGGAGCAGCCTTGTGATAGTGGAACCAACCAGCGAAGAACATCAATCCTGCAAAGATTAAGGCACCGATAGCGGTGCAATAGAGTTGTAACTCACTAGTTATTCCAGAAGACCGCCATATTTGAAAAAATCCGGACGTTATCTGTATTCCCTGGAATCCCCCACCTACATCTCCATTAAGTATCTCTTGACCAACTATTGGCCAAACTACCTGGGCGCTAGGCTTAACATGAGTGGGATCACTTAGCCACGCCTCGTAATTAGAGAAGCGAGCCCCGTGAAAATACATACCACTCAGCCAGATAAGAATAATAGCTAATTGACCAAAATGGGCGCTGAATGTTTTACGGGATATATCTTCTGAATCATTTGTGTGACTATCAGAATCATGAGCATCAGCATGTAGATTCCAAATCCAAGTGGTACTACTGGGACCCTTAGCTAAAGTTCTCGAGAAATGTCCAGGTTGAGCCCATTTTTCGAAAGAAGTTCTCACGGGATCCTTTTCCACCATAATCTTGACTTCTGGTTCCGGTGAACGAATAGTCATCGAGATTCTCCTCTCTTCGGACAGGGGATAGCAACGACCTACCAGCGGGGGATACGAAACTTCTAAGAGATGGAATTCGTATGTAAGGTATTCTTCTCCCTGAGTTTGGAACTGGAACAGCTGTAATAGAAGAGTTATCCGAGGCAGGCATTTAATCTTATTATTACACAACTTATTAGTGCTTTATGGACCTTGTATAGAGAGATTCTTATACGTTTCAGTAGGGGGGGGGTTACATATTACCAGATGGCAATCGGTAGGAGGAGAAGTCTTCTCCTTCCTGGTATCCCAGGGGGGGGGGGGGGGGTAGAAAATGTAAAGGAATTTCTTTCAATTGTCTGGTCCCCATATCACTGCTACCCCGGCGTCACCCCCCTCTCTCATCACCTGGAACGTTTCGTAATCCTCAACCAATTTTGTGCTTCGATATAATTGCTTGGAGGAAGTGCTATTGCTTGTTTCCGACACTCAGCGGCTTGATCAAACCAAGATTCCGAAGCCTCCGGGTCTCCCTGTTGAATGGCCTGCTCCCCCCGGTCGGGATGGATAGATCCCTTCGAGATATCCTCCCTCAGAACCGGACTTGAGAGTTTCCTACCTCATGCGGCTCGAATGACTACTCAGTAGCTTATTCTCTATCTGATCCAAGAGAAGAGAGAGATTTACTTGGCCCCCTCCCCCGTTAGTCTAGAGAAGAATCAAGAGTAGTTACTGGGAATGGTTTCCAATCCTATCGATGCGAGATAGAATCTTTTCCATACTCCTAATTCGTGGAGGAGGGTAATAATCTCCCCCGGAACTAATTCCCCTACTTCTAAAAATAGATCCGCTGAAATGTTTCCTTTGGGATTTGATACTACACCATAGCTCGATATTCCTTTCCAAATCGATTCTATTACAGGAATCGATTGTAGAACCCCCCGAGTGAGCAAATCTCATCGTATCGACCCAGATTTTCGATGACGAATCTTTGCGGTGCTTTCTCCCTCAATTCACCCGATTATCCATGGGATTCACAGGCTTCCGTTCTTCCCCCGGACCTGAGTTACTACGGGGGACACCAAATTCCACAGCTCAGGAGAACTCCTTATGGGAGTATGCTTGTGGAAAGCCTCCTACATCGAGTGGTTTCGAATCAAGGGATCCTATAGTATGGGTAATCGCACGTAATGACGGATCACAGCCATATTATTAAGAGCCTGTGGTGGAAAAGGATTCCGTTCCAATGCTTGAAAATAGTATTCCAAAGCCTTTGCATGTTCTCCATTGCTAGTATGAACAAACCTATATTATGGGGTATGTAACTCCGATCATGAGGATCAATCTCCAAACGCATAGCTTTGTAGTAATTTTATGAAGCTTCTGCATATTCTCCTTCGGATTGGGCCGACATTCGTCAGGGTCGCTCACTCAGCGTGAATGAGCTCCGCTTCAAAACCGTACTTGAGATTCTCACCTCATACGGCTCCTCCTGCATGATGCATGGAGAGAGACTAGTATTTGGAATAGTCTAGCAATTCCTACTCTAAACCTATGGATGAACGGGGGCTAGTGTCTGTGAAACTACTGGACTAGCCATCCCTTCTGCCAAAAATCTCTTGTTAACATGGTTGTGCCACTCCGACACGTCGACACCAAGAGACTAATGACAATTTCTCTGTTCCCAACGCTTCGAGTTTCATGGGGATCAGCTACTTCGACAATCTCCGATGATTCTAGGGGTATCCAAAATACGAACGGGATGGATGTTCGTTGTCCCAATCATTATTGGTATTCGTCATAGAAACACGACGCGCGGCTGAACCCAACCGTAACGAAGCTTTTGCGTTGTCGATTCCTCCACGTAGTGCCTCTCCCCTATGCCTACCCACGGAGTCCTACAAATAGGTCGGTCCGTAGGTTTCACCTTTTGCTTACTACTACGATTCGCCGGAGATCGAAACTGGAGCATTTGAGGCTGCATCAATCGAGGATACACGACAGAAGGACTTGTTTCCCGTTCGAAACATACCTTCACCAAACGCGGGTCTATCGGAATTTGAATCCCCCAATTAATTAGGAATTAAGGTTAATCGATTTTCCCTCCCCAAATCGCACCATCTCTATAATAAGTAAAAGCTCTCTTCTCCCTATCAGTAGTCGGTATGATTTGTAACAAGATATCCGCCAGAATCGTGGGAGTTCTATCAATAGAATTGTCATTTCTCTGGGATCTAGGCGTAATTGGAATTCCTCTTCGTTCCACTTATTATTGAGTTAATCAGGATGCCGGAAGAACAGATCTCTTTTGCAATACAAGGGGAAGAGGTGCATCCGTCTGGTATCTATGTCCCTCCCCCTCAATCGACTGGGAGGGTGGAGTAACTAATTCCGCACCGAATGAGAGTCGTGTGTGAATGGGGGTATATAGTCTCGCAGCATCCATGAATAATTACTAATGGAGTGATTGCTTTTGATGGGATCTGCATCACCTAATTGAAAATCTCTCATTATGAAATCGACTCGGAACAACTAAAAATCTATCCCAGGGATGGGGTCACCTCCCCTACCTCAATTCCGGGAATTAATCTCATTTCTTAATAACTGATGAGGCTTGCACTCACTTCCAGGAATCACTTTTTCCCGTCTATCATCGAGGATTGAGTTGCTATCCGGTTTCTTAGATTGGTAAGATGTGTAAATAGTACAAAGTTGCAGGAAAGGTGACTGAGTGGTTTAAGGTGTAGCATTGGAAATGCTATGTAGACTCTTGTTTACCGGGGGTTCGAATCCCCCCCTTTCCCCTTTGCATTCCGTCATTGACTCTGTTCCGGCACCCCAAAGAATTGCTAATCCTTTGAATGCTTCCAGTTAGTACTCCCGATTTCAAATAATAATTCCAAGAATCCCCCCC
>NW_028239562.1:0-32246 GCF_047967505.1 Dipteris shenzhenensis | reverse complement strand
TAACAAGCTTTTCATCTGGTTGGCAACATCGATGAAGCCACCACGAAGGCTGCAACCTTACAAGTGGAGGGTCAATGAAAGGGATGGTACTGAATCTTCGTGTAATGGCTCCTAATCGAACTGTTTGGAATTCTGAGGTTCGAGAAATCGTCCCATCTACGAGTAGTGGCCAGATTGGTGTATTGCCCAATCACGCTCCACTTCTTACAGCTTTGGATATGGGAGTCCCGAAGGTACGTCACGATGGACAGTGGTCCGCAATGGCGTTGATGGGTGGTTTCGCCATGGTAGACAGTAATCAGGTAACAACATCAGTCAACGAAGCAGAACGAGCTACCGAAATTGATCCTGAGGAGGCTCGGGAAGCTCTTCAGACAGCTCAAGCTGACGCAGCTCAAGCCGAAGGCAGAAGGAAAGCTATTGAAGCTAATCTAGCATTTAAAAGAGCTAAGGCGAGATTAGAGGCTTCAAATACTACTCAATCATTCCCACTTTTAGTTGCGCCTGTGAGAAACGACGGGAAAAGCATGATGGGACACACAATGATTTGTTAGTCCCGTAATACTTCGTATCCATCCCAAATATTTGTAGAACTTATTAGGTATCATTTCAAGTATTGTGGTACCTAATGAGTTTTACCTACTATTGGATTCGAACCAATGACTCTCGCCGTATGAAAGCGACACTCCAACCACTGAGTTAAGTAGGCTTCTATTGCTTGTAGTACTCTATTATACCGACCCAGGGAGAGAATTTCAAACAATTAGAACATCAATAAATATTTGATTTTAACGGCAAAAGATGAGTCTCGCCTCCTTCTCGGTTGGTTACCAGCTTGACAGGGATCATCCGATGCATTATACTAATGTAGCCACAGGGCTATAGCTCAACGGTAGAGCACCTCGTTTACACGTGCGCCGATGCTTCTCGGGAAGGGTTCGTCGCTATTCAACCGATCTACGCGGAATATACCGCGTAAGTTACTTATGTCTTACCCTATTGGGAGATGTGGAAGAACAGTAGCATGACGAAGAATCGATCGGAAAAAGGATCGATTTCGGTGGGTTGATATGGTCAGTAGATGATACGTCTAATGCTAAGGGTGGTGGGGGCAATGCGAGGACCTCAACAAGATCTCTTCTTCGTCCTACGAACCTTGAGGTGTATGAGGGTATCGTATCTCCTTCCTAGGCGATCGAGACACTTAGAATTAAGTGGATTTGTGTCTACGGGATGCAAACCTGTGTCAACACTAAGAATCTTCTCGAGAGACTTCGGGATTGCTTCGGAGGGAACGAGTTCTTCGAGCACACGGAACCATTTCTTTGTTATTTATAATGAAGCAAAGGATGGTGCATCAACAATGGCTTCTTCCTCCCATCCGGTGGAAGACTAGTTGATGAGGGAGCCCAATGCCACGAAAGAAGCATGTTGGGTTCGTGAAGCAGTTCAAGAATTTATATATTCCGATCTGCATTACCGAGAATGTTTACGGTTCGAATCCGTATAGCCCTAATCTTTAATGATAAGCCGGTCTCGCCCATCGCAGCGGAACTAATTGAGAATTACCCAGATTCAACGCGACTCGCATGAACTATATAGATCGTAGGGTCACTACTTCCGTTTCGATCAGGGGATAGGGATGAAGATCAGGAAGGAGAAGGAATTATTCATTAATAAGTTCCTCAATGATGGTCAATCGGAGAAAATTCAGATAAGAATCTAAATTGACGGATTGCTTTCCATAATAGATAATCCGTATAAATCAATCTTATGCATCGATTCGGTAGGGAGGTACATACCATACCCCACTACCTACTTAGTAGAATATAGTCCCCATCCGGTTCTTCCGGCAATTTGACTCATCTCACGGATTCCAGCCAAGAGCTCATTTCCGGATGGGGAGTCCCGTTTCTAATAATCTTCTCGCAAGTCCATTTGGTATCCAGCATCTTCCGAGGACTGGATCGGAGGGACGATTGGCTCATCACTGGGGGGGTGTACATCCCGATTCCATTCTGGGATGAGATGTCCGTGAGCCACGTCTGGCATCTCATCCCCGATCGAACGATCGAGGAGTCAGCAACCCCCCCCCCCTTCACTTATCATAAAGATGTTACACCCACACGGTGGGGTGAGAAGATAAATACCGAAGCAGGAGGAGTATGTAAATGTTTTTGCTTCCTAAACACGATTCCTTCCGGATCCTCCTACTAGTATCCATCCTTATTCCCTATACAGCCTTTTCGGTTTCCAGATCCGTCGCACCCATCCGCGAGGGGCCTGAAAAACTAACAAGCTATGAATCAGGTATGGAACCAAAGGGAGGGGCTTGGATCCAATTCCAGATCCGTTATTATATGTTTGCCCCGGTATTCGTTATTCCCGACGTCGAGACGGTCTCTCCCTATCCCCGGGCTATGAGTTTCAGGGAATTGGGTCTATTTGCTTTTACTGAAGTGTCTATCCCCATATCCATATTAATTGTCGGTTCGATTTATGCATGGTGAAAAGGAGCATTGGAATGGTCCTAATTTCTAACTATTCGGGTAAGAGGAACGGAGTCGACTCCCGTGGGGGGAATCCACTAATTAACTCCGTGGAGTCCTTCTCCCCCGATCAAGACACATCAAACTCGATTATTTTGACTAACTTGAATGATCTCTCCAATTGGTCTCGACTTTCCAGTTTGTGGCCACTCCTTTACGGTACTAGCTGCTGCTCCATTGAATTCGCCTCATTAATTGGTTCACGCTTCGACTTCGACCGGTACGGTCTAGTACCAAGATCCAGCCCCAGACAAGCTGATCCCATAATAACGGCGGGTACTATCACCATGAAGATGGCTCCGTCTCTAGTGAGACTCTATGAACAAATGCCCGAACCAAAGTATGTAATTGCTATGGGGGCATGTACCATTACGGGAGGCATGTTTAGTACGGATTCTTACAGCACCGTTCGCGGAGTGGATAAATTGATTCCTGTGGACATTTATTTGCCGGGTCGTCCGCCCAAGCCCGAAGCTATTATTGATGCTGTGACAAAACCCCGCAAAAGAATTGCTCAGGAAAACTATAGGGATCGAACTTCTTGTCGAACCCGGAAGAGATATTTTAGTCTGAATCACCGACTTTTTTTCGTACCCAATACCTATACCGGTGAATACAATCAACGAATCGCAAATCAGTCTTCGAAATCCCTATCAAATATCCTCTCGAAGGGATTGAGTGGATTCGAAAGTATGCATGAAGAATCCGTATCAGAGGCGGGCGGGTGAAGATATTCCACAGAGATATAGAACGTTAGCTAATATGAGTATTATCAATAACAACGGCGATTCCAACATCGAGATGCGGGGTCGATTACCCGCTTGGTCGACTAGACATAGTTTAGCCCACAGACCTTTAGGTTCTGATTACCGGGGTGTCGAGATCCCACAGGTCAAAGCAGGGGATTGGCCTTCTATAGCTGTTGCTTCATATGCGTGCGGTTTCAATTATCCCCGTTCCCAATGTGCCTATGATGCAGCACCAGGAGGATCCCTAGCTAGTGTGTATCATCTGACGGAGGTGCGAGACGATGCAGATCAACCTGAAGAAGTATGTACAAAAGTCTTCGTTCCGAGAAAAGACCCCAGGATTCCATCCGTTTGTTGGGTTTGGAAAAGTTCCAATTTCCAGGAACGGGAATCCTATGATATGTTAGGAATCACTTATGAGAGTCATCCGCACCTACAACGTATCTTAATGCCTGGGAGCCGGCTGGGATGGCCTTTACGTAAGGATTATGTCGTACCCGACTTTTATGAGCTACAGGATGCTTATCGAATTGGGACGGAGGCAAAATTGAAAGCCATCCTCCCACTAGCCAATTCTGTATCATTCTATTTAATCTTGTGCGGCAGGTGAGGCTGGTCTACCTTATTTGAGACACTTGTTTCTCGTACGATCAATCGCATCCACGTATCTGCATCGAAATCCGCACCTACATATGCACGTTCAAGCGTATGTAGGTGTGGGTATAGATACATACCCCGACCAGTAGACCAATAAGCAATCCATATTTTTTTTTTGGATTCTCCTATTTCCAAGTGCGGTTTTCGCCCGCAGCCATCAGATCAAATTATTTCCCATCGGTATGCCAGGAACCAGACTTGAACTGGTGACACGAGGATTTTCAGTCCTCTGCTCTACCTACTGAGCTATCCCGGCCAGTGATTCCGCGATAATCCCAAACAAATATCCCAGCGTGGATTGATTCTTTCCCTTACCTATCCGTCCAATCGAAGTAACTATCCTCACGAATCCATTTTTTTTTTTATACCTTGCAGGCGAACCATTCAGACAATCCATTGGATTTGCCGAATGGTTCAGTCGCAAACCACTCAAAAATATTCTCGAGCTGGGGACGAGACATCAATCCGATTCGATTGAGCTATGAATCGGGAGCATGGATCCCCTCTCGTTTAGGTGGAGGAAATCAATACGTATTCGGGAGATGTATCTCGATACCCTTCGTCCGCTTGATGGGTCGAAGAATCCCATCCACCAGAATAGACGGGGAGGGATTTCTCTGTTTCATGGGGTAGATGCTTCCCACAACTCCTACGCAATTTGGATAATATGTTTCATCCCGTTCTACTGGGGATGTAGGGACTCGAACCCTCACGGTCCTACAAAGACCAACGGATTTTCTTTCTACCACAATTTGCATTGCTGTTTCCATCAACGGCGTAGAGTTGGACTCCATCTCTATCCGCGAAGGTCTGTTACTAATGGTTATTCATCGAACCATATTCATCCGAATACGGAGTATACATACACAAAGAGGAAATCAGGAGAAGATGGGATTCGGGGATAATCGAGTAGATCCCACCAATACCCGAGATTCTCGAGATTTTGATACAATCCTCGGTGCGGATGTTGAGTATGCACTGGGAGAGGATCCTCGCCGCTTATAGGATCATTCTAGATTGAATCATCCATGGAAAGAGAACATCTATCCGCTTAATGAATAATAGAAATTAATAGATCGTTCGTCGGAATAGCTTCCGTCGAGTCTCTGCACCTATCTCATCATCCGAATCCTGCTTCTGAAATGAGATTTGGCTCAGGATCGCCTACTAAATAATCCTAGGTTTCCCTGAATTTGAAAGCTATCACTCGGTGTGTTTCCATACCTAGGCTCAATCCAATCGAGTCCGCAGCGTCTACCATTCCGCCATACCCCCCCCCCCCTTGAGTCCCAAACCGAAGCAATGGATCTGCAATTGCATCAAATCCTTTTGCATGCCATCCGAGTTTGCATGTTCCATGCCATTTGTTCCAGAGATATTTCACGAGTCTCTTGATTCCGGTCAAGCGGAAATTATATACCCCGTCCCGATTCCCGAATTCTCAACCTCTTCCCTTTTCTGTTTCTATTCCCAATTTCCTCCAGAAAGGGACTCCACCGATCCCAGAGAATATATATCTGCGAGACCATACCCTGCTTCTCCGTATTCGCGTACCCATAAGAATTATACACGGGTGGGGTAATTAAATCAATACGATACGGTAGGAGATGGAATTATCGACTCATCTAACCCATCTCTGTGGTTGAATAACCCTTGCGGCTGACTGCGCCGTGGGCGCAACCACCATTGTCGCTTTAGGAGGGTTCTATTCCATCCCATGGGGTTCAAAAGAACCAGGAAAGCTTGGTTTGGATTCGGAAGTACCACATTCACAAGGCAGAGGTTATCGGTTCGATTCCGGCAGAATATTGCCCAGTATCAGTCGATGCACCAATACCGTGTCTCCCTTCGGCTTTGTCCCCCGCGTCGAAGCCTCCATTTCCAATAGAGTCGATGGGAATTCGAGTATTTGTTCGTCTACATTCATATGTTATGATTATTACAAATACCAAATGTTCAACAAAATTGGGTGACACTTATAAATAGTACCAGTACTTCGATTACGGAGAGGTCCATTCCGGGTCTTACCATGCTTACAAAGAAGGAGTTTTTTATGTCTCGTTATCGAGGACCCCGTCTGAAAATAATACGTCGTCTCAAGGATCTACCCGGGCTTACAAATAAAACATCAAATCCGAGAGAAGCACGAATTGCTATTGATTAATCTGCTTCGAGAAAGGTATCTCAATTTTGCGTGCGTCTGGAAGCCAAACAGAGATTACGTTTCAATTATGGATCAACGGAACGACAATTGCCTAGATACGTTCGTATTGCTAGAAGAGCCAAGGGTTCAACAGGTCAAGTACCATTACAGCTACTCGAAATGCGTCCAGATAATATTGTTTCTCGTCCAGGTATGGCTCCTACTATTCCTGCAGCTAGGCAATTAGTTAATCATAGACACATTCTAGTGAACGATCGTATAGTCGATATACCGAGTTACCGTCGCAAACCAAAAGATACTATTATTGTGAGAAATCGACCGGGTTCTCGCAATGGACCAAATAGAGAGATGGAATTTTCTCGGGGAGACAAAATACCTGATCATTCAACTTTTTCCTCGTCGGGAGACAGTAGACCCACAGGATTAGTGAATGGAATCGCAAATCGGGAGTCCACTGGGTTGGATATAAATGAATTGCTCGTCGTTGAGTATTACTCCCGCAAAGCCTAACCCCAAGTAATTATCTAATAGTCTGGGATTCCTCATTCTGAAATTCGGATACCCCCCCCCCCGGGGGGGGGGATTCTTGGAATTATTATTTGAAATCGGGAGTACTAACTGGAAGCATTCAAAGGATTAGCAATTCTTTGGGGTGCCGGAACAGAGTCAATGACGGAATGCAAAGGGGAAAGGGGGGGATTCGAACCCCCGGTAAACAAGAGTCTACATAGCATTTCCAATGCTACACCTTAAACCACTCAGTCACCTTTCCTGCAACTTTGTACTATTTACACATCTTACCAATCTAAGAAACCGGATAGCAACTCAATCCTCGATGATAGACGGGAAAAAGTGATTCCTGGAAGTGAGTGCAAGCCTCATCAGTTATTAAGAAATGAGATTAATTCCCGGAATTGAGGTAGGGGAGGTGACCCCATCCCTGGGATAGATTTTTAGTTGTTCCGAGTCGATTTCATAATGAGAGATTTTCAATTAGGTGATGCAGATCCCATCAAAAGCAATCACTCCATTAGTAATTATTCATGGATGCTGCGAGACTATATACCCCCATTCACACACGACTCTCATTCGGTGCGGAATTAGTTACTCCACCCTCCCAGTCGATTGAGGGGGAGGGACATAGATACCAGACGGATGCACCTCTTCCCCTTGTATTGCAAAAGAGATCTGTTCTTCCGGCATCCTGATTAACTCAATAATAAGTGGAACGAAGAGGAATTCCAATTACGCCTAGATCCCAGAGAAATGACAATTCTATTGATAGAACTCCCACGATTCTGGCGGATATCTTGTTACAAATCATACCGACTACTGATAGGGAGAAGAGAGCTTTTACTTATTATAGAGATGGTGCGATTTGGGGAGGGAAAATCGATTAACCTTAATTCCTAATTAATTGGGGGATTCAAATTCCGATAGACCCGCGTTTGGTGAAGGTATGTTTCGAACGGGAAACAAGTCCTTCTGTCGTGTATCCTCGATTGATGCAGCCTCAAATGCTCCAGTTTCGATCTCCGGCGAATCGTAGTAGTAAGCAAAAGGTGAAACCTACGGACCGACCTATTTGTAGGACTCCGTGGGTAGGCATAGGGGAGAGGCACTACGTGGAGGAATCGACAACGCAAAAGCTTCGTTACGGTTGGGTTCAGCCGCGCGTCGTGTTTCTATGACGAATACCAATAATGATTGGGACAACGAACATCCATCCCGTTCGTATTTTGGATACCCCTAGAATCATCGGAGATTGTCGAAGTAGCTGATCCCCATGAAACTCGAAGCGTTGGGAACAGAGAAATTGTCATTAGTCTCTTGGTGTCGACGTGTCGGAGTGGCACAACCATGTTAACAAGAGATTTTTGGCAGAAGGGATGGCTAGTCCAGTAGTTTCACAGACACTAGCCCCCGTTCATCCATAGGTTTAGAGTAGGAATTGCTAGACTATTCCAAATACTAGTCTCTCTCCATGCATCATGCAGGAGGAGCCGTATGAGGTGAGAATCTCAAGTACGGTTTTGAAGCGGAGCTCATTCACGCTGAGTGAGCGACCCTGACGAATGTCGGCCCAATCCGAAGGAGAATATGCAGAAGCTTCATAAAATTACTACAAAGCTATGCGTTTGGAGATTGATCCTCATGATCGGAGTTACATACCCCATAATATAGGTTTGATTCATACTAGCAATGGAGAACATGCAAAGGCTTTGGAATACTATTTTCAAGCATTGGAACGGAATCCTTTTCCACCACAGGCTCTTAATAATATGGCTGTGATCCGTCATTACGTGCGATTACCCATACTATAGGATCCCTTGATTCGAAACCACTCGATGTAGGAGGCTTTCCACAAGCATACTCCCATAAGGAGTTCTCCTGAGCTGTGGAATTTGGTGTCCCCCGTAGTAACTCAGGTCCGGGGGAAGAACGGAAGCCTGTGAATCCCATGGATAATCGGGTGAATTGAGGGAGAAAGCACCGCAAAGATTCGTCATCGAAAATCTGGGTCGATACGATGAGATTTGCTCACTCGGGGGGTTCTACAATCGATTCCTGTAATAGAATCGATTTGGAAAGGAATATCGAGCTATGGTGTAGTATCAAATCCCAAAGGAAACATTTCAGCGGATCTATTTTTAGAAGTAGGGGAATTAGTTCCGGGGGAGATTATTACCCTCCTCCACGAATTAGGAGTATGGAAAAGATTCTATCTCGCATCGATAGGATTGGAAACCATTCCCAGTAACTACTCTTGATTCTTCTCTAGACTAACGGGGGAGGGGGCCAAGTAAATCTCTCTCTTCTCTTGGATCAGATAGAGAATAAGCTACTGAGTAGTCATTCGAGCCGCATGAGGTAGGAAACTCTCAAGTCCGGTTCTGAGGGAGGATATCTCGAAGGGATCTATCCATCCCGACCGGGGGGAGCAGGCCATTCAACAGGGAGACCCGGAGGCTTCGGAATCTTGGTTTGATCAAGCCGCTGAGTGTCGGAAACAAGCAATAGCACTTCCTCCAAGCAATTATATCGAAGCACAAAATTGGTTGAGGATTACGAAACGTTCCAGGTGATGAGAGAGGGGGGTGACGCCGGGGTAGCAGTGATATGGGGACCAGACAATTGAAAGAAATTCCTTTACATTTTCTACCCCCCCCCCCCCCCTGGGATACCAGGAAGGAGAAGACTTCTCCTCCTACCGATTGCCATCTGGTAATATGTAACCCCCCCCCTACTGAAACGTATAAGAATCTCTCTATACAAGGTCCATAAAGCACTAATAAGTTGTGTAATAATAAGATTAAATGCCTGCCTCGGATAACTCTTCTATTACAGCTGTTCCAGTTCCAAACTCAGGGAGAAGAATACCTTACATACGAATTCCATCTCTTAGAAGTTTCGTATCCCCCGCTGGTAGGTCGTTGCTATCCCCTGTCCGAAGAGAGGAGAATCTCGATGACTATTCGTTCACCGGAACCAGAAGTCAAGATTATGGTGGAAAAGGATCCCGTGAGAACTTCTTTCGAAAAATGGGCTCAACCTGGACATTTCTCGAGAACTTTAGCTAAGGGTCCCAGTAGTACCACTTGGATTTGGAATCTACATGCTGATGCTCATGATTCTGATAGTCACACAAATGATTCAGAAGATATATCCCGTAAAACATTCAGCGCCCATTTTGGTCAATTAGCTATTATTCTTATCTGGCTGAGTGGTATGTATTTTCACGGGGCTCGCTTCTCTAATTACGAGGCGTGGCTAAGTGATCCCACTCATGTTAAGCCTAGCGCCCAGGTAGTTTGGCCAATAGTTGGTCAAGAGATACTTAATGGAGATGTAGGTGGGGGATTCCAGGGAATACAGATAACGTCCGGATTTTTTCAAATATGGCGGTCTTCTGGAATAACTAGTGAGTTACAACTCTATTGCACCGCTATCGGTGCCTTAATCTTTGCAGGATTGATGTTCTTCGCTGGTTGGTTCCACTATCACAAGGCTGCTCCAAAATTGGCTTGGTTCCAGGACGTGGAATCCATGTTGAACCACCACCTAGCAGGCCTCTTGGGATTGGGTTCCTTGGCGTGGGCGGGACACCAGGTACACGTCTCGCTACCCATTAACCAACTATTAGACGCGGGAATCGATCCTAAGGAGATACCTCTTCCTCATGAATCCATTTTGAATCGTGACCTTTTGGCTCAGATGTATCCCAGTTTCGCAAAGGGATTAACTCCATTCTTTACCCTCGACTGGTTACAATACTCAGATTTCTTAACCTTCCGTGGGGGATTGAATCCAGCCACAGGGGGATTGTGGTTGACCGATACTGCGCATCACCATCTAGCTATTGCAGTTCTTTTCCTGATAGCTGGTCACATGTATCGAACCAATTGGGGTATCGGGCATAGTACGAAAGAGATTCTGGAAGCTCATAAAGGTCCCTTCACGGGTGAGGGTCACAAGGGTCTTTACGAGATCCTAACTACTTCATGGCATGCTCAATTAGCTATTAATCTTGCTATGTTGGGTTCCCTAACAATTGTAGTGGCCCATCATATGTATGCTATGCCTCCCTATCCATACCTAGCTACTGATTATGCTACGCAGCCATCCCTGTTTACGCATCACATGTGGATTGGTGGTTTCCTAGTGGTAGGCGCGGCGGCACACGCAGCTATTTTTATGGTGAGAGATTATGATCCGACTACTCAATACAACAACCTATTGGATCGTGTCATTCGGCATCGTGATGCAATAATTTCACATCTTAACCGGGTATGCATTTTTCTAGGTTTCCATAGTTTCGGATTGTATATTCATAACGATACTACGAGTGCGTTGGGACGTCCCCAAGATACGTTTTCAGATACTGCTATTTAATTACAACCCATATTTGCTCAGTGGGTCCAAAACATTCATGCTTCTGCTCCTGACTTAACGGCACCTAATGCAACAGCAGGTACCAGTTTGACCTGGGGGGGTGGAGACTTAGTAGCAGTAGGTGGTAAAGTTGCTTTGTCACCAATCCCATTAGGTACTGCCGATTTTTTGGTGCATCACATCCATGCCTTTACGATTCATGTTACTGTATTAATATCACCAAAAGGTGTCCCGTTTGCGAGGAGCTCCCGCCTAATACCCGACAAAGCGAATCTTGGTTTTCGTTTCCCTCGTGATGGCCCCGGTAGAGGAGGTACCTGCCAGGTATCTGCTTGGGATCATGTCTTCTCAGGTTTGTTCTGGATGTATAATTCCATCTCAGTAGTTATATTTCATTTCAGTTGGAAGATGCAATCTGACGTACGGGGTAGTATAAGTGACCAGGGAGTAGTGAGCCATATCACTGGAGGAAACTTCGCGCAGAGTTCAACAACCATTAATGGATGGCTCCGTGATTTCCTATGGGCACAGGCTTCCCAAGTCATTCAATCGTATGGTTCTTCATTATCCGCATATGGTCTTTTATTCTCGGGTGCTCATTTTGTTTGGGCTTTTAGTCTGACGTTCCTGTTCAGTGGCCGTGGATATCGGCAAGAACTCATCGAATCTACTGTTCGGGCCCATAATAAATTGAAAGTTGCTCCTGCTATCCAGCCCAGGGCTCTGAGTATTGTACAGGGACGTGCCGTAGGGGTGGCTCATTACCTTCTGGGTGGAATCGCCACAACATGGGCATTCTTCCTAGCGAGAATCATTGCAGTAGGATAATGGCTAGGAGGATTCGAAAAGCATTACGGCATCAAGATTTCCAAAGTTCAGCCAGGGTCTATCCCAAGACCCAACTACTCGTCGTATCTGGTTCGGTATAGCCACTGCGCATGACTTCGAGAGTCATGACAATATTACCGAGGAACGTCTCTACCAGAAAATATTTGCTTCCCATTCTGGTCAATTAGCTATAATTCTTCTCTGGACTTCTGGGAATCTATTCCATGTAGCTTGGCAGGGTAACTTCGAGGCATGGGTGCAAAACCCATTACAGGTAAGACCAATCGCTCATGCCATTCGGGATCCTCATTTTGGTCAACCAGCCGTCGAGGCTTATACCCGAGGGGGAGCTCCGGGTCCGGTTAATATTGCTTATCCTGGTGTTTATCAGTGGCGGTACACTATCGGTTTACGCGACAATCAAGATCTATATACCGGAGCTATCTCCTTACTAGCTGTTTCCGCCTTGTTCCTGGTAGCGGGTTGGTTGCATCTACAACCCAAATGGAAACCGGGTATTTCTTGGTTCAAAAATGCTGAATCTCGTCTCAATCATCACTTATCAGGACTCTTCGGAATAAGCTCTCTAGCTTGGACAGGCCACCTGATTCACGTCGCTATTCCTGAATCTAGAGGCGAACATGTGAGATGGGGTAATTTACTAACTGCACTACCACACCCCCAAGGTTTGGGACCATTCTTTTCGGGTCAATGGAGTGTTTATGCACAAAGTCCCGACTCCGCTAATCACTCGTTCAATAGTGCTCAGGGAGCAGGAACTGCCATTTCAACCTTTCCGGGGGGATTTCATCCACAAACTCAGAGTTTGTGGTTAACTGATATCGCTCATCATCATCTGGCAATTGCGGTTGTGTTTATCATTGCCGGCCACATGTACAGGACTAACTACGGCATCGGACATAGTATAAAAGAGATTCTGGAAGCTCATATTCCTCCAGGAGGCAGGTTGGGACGTGGACATAGGGGACTCTACGACACAATCAATAACTCCCTACATTTCCAATTAGGACTCGCTTTAGCTGCTTTAGGAGTCATTACTTCCCTAGTGGCACAACATATGTATTCCTTACCCGCTTATGCTTTTATAGCACAGGATTATACGACCCAGGCCGCGCTATACACCCATCACCAGTACATCGCTGGTTTTATTATGACAGGGGCGTTCGCCCACGGAGCCATATTCTTTATACGGGATTATGATCCGGAACAAAATAAGGATAACGTGTTGGCAAGGATGTTGGAGCATAAAGAAGCAATAATAGCCCATTTGAGTCGGGCTAGTTTATTCCTAGGGTTCCATACTTTGGGTCTCTATGTCCATAACGACGTCACGTTAGCCTTTGGAACCCCAGAGAAGCAAATTCTTATTGAACCTGTATTTGCTCAACGGATACAATCCGCTCACGGTAAATCTTTGTATGGTTTCGACGTACTTCTCTCCTCGACAGACAGTCCAGCATTCAATGCTGGTCAGAGCTTGTGGCTACCCGGTTGGTTAGACGCCATTAATAATAATAGCAACTCATTATTCCTAACCATTGGACCCGGGGATTTCTTAGTTCATCATGCTATTGCTCCAGGTCCACATACAACTACACCGATTCTAGTGAAGGGTGCATTAGATGCGCGCGGCTCCAAGCTGATGCCGGATAAGAAAGAATTTGGTTATAGTTTTCCTTGCGACGGTCCAGGTAGAGGTGGTACCTGTGACATCTCGGCCTGGGATGCATTTTATCTGGCAGTTTTCCGGATGTCGAATACAATTGGATGGGTCACCTTTTACTGGCACCGGAAGCATATTACCCTGTGGCAGGGAAATGTAGCTCAATTCAATGAATCCTCTACTTACTTGATGGGATGGTTGAGGGATTATCTACGGCTGAATTCTTCACAACTCATTAACGGTTACAATCCTTTCGGTATGAACAGTTTATCCGTCTGGGCATGGATGTTTTCGTTTGGACATCTCGTTCGGGCTACTGGATTCACGTTTCCCATCTCCTGGCGCGGTTATTGGCAAGAACTTATTGAAACTCTGGCTCGGGCTCATGAACGCACACCTTTGGCCAATCTGATTCGCTGGAAAGACAAACCAGTCGCTCTTTCTATCGTTCAAGCACGATTAGTGGGACTAGCCCACTTCTCCGTAGGTTATATATTTACCTATGCAGCTTTCTCAATAGCATCCACATCGGGTAAATTTGGGTAGCTCTGTGTTTCGCCTCAATAAAAGCTAAAAGCATGTATCGCATTGGGCTTACCTTTGGCATTCGAGCCAGTGGTAAGCCCAACTTATCCACGATTAAAATCTGTCTCTGATGGATAGATAGCACGGATGGGTGGCAAATCATAGCACTTCAATTGGACTCTATCCCAAATTCCATCCATTCTATAATAACATTCCAATATCGCCGACTAGGAAATTACGGCAAAGAGGAGTCTCATTGAGAAAGAGAAGAAGAAACAAAAACTGGTGAGGAAATATTATCTCATACGTCAATCCCTGAAACAGAGAATGAGGGGGGGTTTATCAATACAAGAAAAATTAGAGGTTTCTGAGGCGTTCCAATCTCCACCACGTAACAGTGCACCCACCCGTCTTCGTAACCGATGCTCCCTAACCGGACGCCCCAGATCCAATTATCGAGACTTTGGTTCATCCAGACACGTACCACGCGAAATGGCACACGCTTGTTTGCTGCCTGGAGTAATAAAATCGAGTTGGTAGATAAATATTGGTTTTCCCACACGAATTGTTGGAGAATCGATCTCCATAAATTCACAAGATTCCCTCGTGTTCAATGTAATTATTTGAAGACTGTATAATAATTACAGCGAGGGAATCAACCACGCGGGGTAGAGCAGCTTGGTAGCTCGCAAGGCTCATAACCTTGAGGTCACGGGTTCGAATCCCGTCTCCGCAAACGAAAATTAACTTGGTGATAGGGTGATAAAGCAATAGGTGATAGGGGGATAAAGCAATAGTCCACCCTGTTCCCGTATTTTTATTCCAACTATTTGACCACGTACCGGCGGGTATTCATCCACAACATAAACCGGATAATCCCAAATTTTCCCCCCTCATTCTCCTTTTTCTCCTTCCCAGGTGAATCTCCCGATTCTCTATCGGGATCCATTCAATCGGGTAAGTAGGGGGTGGAAAGGAGGACTCAACCATTTCCGCTAGTTCCAGAGACCTTACCCCACCTAGTTTTAGTATCAGCAGTTTTTAATCCCCCCCCCCTGGTAAGATTGAGAGAATAGTGACAGGATAATGATTTGAGAAACGGGAAACAGAATAGTTCTGTTTCCGACATACTGTGTTTCATACACCTCATCAATGTCATCATCGGTAAGCCCTTTTAACTCAGTGGTAGAGTACCGCCATGGTAAGGCGTAAGTCATCGGTTCAAATCCGATAAAGGGCTCGTGAGATTTCACTCGACTTGTCTCTTTCTCTCGGCACAGACACTCGTAATCCTTCCTTACATTGTAGAGTACCACATATGTTTCTACCAATTCAGAAAATTAGTGATCACGTCGAAATGATCCTTCGCCCGAATAGGCGACGAATATGACGAGGCCCCCCCCCCCCCCCAGATGCCTATCGAATCAGATTATCCTGATTATCCACTTTCACTGCTCGGGGGACTCCCGGTAAGATTCGCAACAAATATCCACATATATCTATCTATATAGCGGGATCCATATGTGGGTGGGGAAATCAACGAAGAATCAGCGAATCGCTACGTAATAAAGCTGTTCGGAATGTTCCCCCCCGTCTTGAATCTCAGAATTATTGCTACCCGTAATATAAGAAATTTAGGTAGATGTAATTCATGATGTGGAAGATCATTCAGTTACCCCTGATACAGGAATCCAATGAGAATTCTGACTATCGATACATCTCTCCGCAGGGGGAGATATTCCAATGAATTCTCGTATGAAAAGATTTCAGCTAACTCCCAGCTACGGGTTTCTCTCGTATCATTCCGATCCATCTCCCGCTTCTTAACCAGGAGGTAAGACGGACTATATGGTTCTCATTTAATCTATCGAGACGGGAGTTTGTTTCTCTCGTCCGACATCAAGGAAAAGTGGCCTCCCCCCACCCCCCCCCACCCACCCGCCATTAATCACCCGAATGATTCGGGAGCGAAAAGCTTCCGAATGGTATTGAGTATTGGTAGAATAAATATCAGGAAGTGTCTCTTCCATCGTGAAATAGACGAGTAAAGTGAAGATACGGATCATAAATATCTGTATGTACGCGTGTCCTACTCAATTCACCAAATAGATAGATTGCTGAAAATTGGTGCTTCTCCCACTCCTTCCTGTACTTCTCCAGTGGGCAGGACATGCGGGAGGAAACACCAGCACCACATAAAGAGATCCAATAGATGCCGTTGATTGTTCAATTGGAAGGAATCTAGCTGGGATAAAGTTCCGGATCAGGATTCATCGACGTAGCGAACGGGTTGATGGAGTCTCGGAAGAAGAGAAAGGGTTACCCACTTTCTGAAGAATCACGAAATCAATTTCGTTGTATCGGTACTCTATCCATATCCATCCGCTTGGGGGAACGAGACGGAGTAGAAAAGTACCCTCGACGGGACCTAGGAATATTGTTACCATGCCAGAGAGATTCCGACAAATTCTTATTCAGAAGGGGCAGTGATATGGTAGTTTCATTTCCTACACCACGACCCTATCATGTCATGAAATAGAAGGGCACCCAAAATGGTTGGAAGAGTTGAATAGGAGAATAACTATGACCATCGCCATTGGAAAATCCTCCAAGGAATCGAAAGATTTGTTTGATAGTATGGACGATTGGCTACGAAGGGATCGTTTCGTATTTGTAGGTTGGTCCGGTCTATTACTTTTCCCCACCGCTTATTTCTCCCTAGGCGGTTGGTTCACCGGCACAACCTTCGTCACCTCGTGGTATACTCATGGATTAGCTAGTTCCTACTTGGAAGGTTGCAATTTTCTGACTGCCGCAGTTTCCACCCCTGCAAATAGTCTCGCTCATTCCTTGCTTCTACTGTGGGGTCCGGAAGCACAGGGAGACTTCACCCGTTGGTGCCAATTAGGGGGTCTATGGACCTTTGTTGCTCTTCACGGTTCCTTCGCTTTGATAGGTTTCATGTTACGTCAATTCGAACTTGCTAGGTCCGTACAATTACGTCCCCATAATGCAATAGCGTTCTCTGCTCCCATTGCTGTTTCTGTTTCTGTATTCCTAATCTACCCGTTAGGGCAATCCGGTTGGTTTTTTGCACCCAGCTTCGGTGTAGCAGCTATCTCTCGATTCATTCTCTTTTTCCAGGGTTTTCACAACTGGACGTTGAACCCGTTTCATATGATGGGAGTCGCCGGAGTCCTTGGTGCTGCTCTTTCGTGTGCCATTCATGGCGCCACGGTGGAAAACACCTTATTTGAAGACGGTGATGGCGCAAATACATTCCGTGCTTTTAACCCAACTCAATCCGAAGAGACCTATTCAATGGTTACCGCTAATCGTTTCTGGTCCCAAATATTCGGTGTCGCTTTCTCCAACAAACGTTGGTTGCATTTCTTTATGTTATTCGTGCCAGTAACTGGATTATGGATGAGTGCTATCGGAGTAGTTGGTCTCGCTTTGAATTCGCGTGCTTATGACTTCGTTTCCCAAGAAATTCGTGCGGCGGAAGATCCTGAGTTTGAAACTTTCTACACAAAGAACATTCTGTCGAATGAGGGTATTCGTGCCTGGATGGCAGCTCAGGATCAGCCTCATGAAAACCTTGTATTCCCCGAGGAGGTCTTACCCCGTGGAAACGCTCTTTAACGAAACTCTGTCTCTGGGTGGTCGCGATCAGGAAACCACAGGTTTCGCTTGGTGGGCCGGTAACGCTCGACTGATCAATCTGTCTGGTAAATTACTCGGTGCCCATGTAGCTCATGCTGGCTTGATCGTGTTTCGGGCTGGAGCCATGAATTTGTTTGAAGTGGCTCACTTCGTTCCGGAGAAGCCTATGTATGAACAGGGGTTAATTCTACTTCCCCACCTAGCTACCCTAGGTTGGGGAGTGGGTCCCGGTGGGGAAGTCGTCGATACCTTTCCCTATTTTGTTTCTGGAGTCCTTCATTTGATATCTTCCGCGGTTCTAGGGTTCGGGGGTATTTATCACGCTCTCATTGGCCCCGAGACTTCAGAAGAGTCCTTCCCATTTTTCGGCTATATATGGAAGGACAAAAATAAGATGACTACTATATTGGGTATTCATCTAATCTTGTTAGGAGCCGGCGCCTTCCTCCTAGTATTCAAAGCGTTATATTTCGGAGGCTTGTATGACACATGGGCCCCGGGAGGTGGGGATGTACGGAAGATTACGAATCTCACTTTAAGCCCGAGTGTCATATTTGGTTACTTACTCAAATCCCCCTTTGGTGGAGAGGGTTGGATTGTAAGTGTCGATAACCTAGAAGATATTATTGGGGGACATGTCTGGCTGGGATCCATCTGTATCTCCGGGGGGATCTGGCACATATTGACCAAACCATTTGCTTGGGCCCGTCGCGCTTTTGTGTGGTCCGGAGAGGCTTACCCGTCCTATAGCTTAGGAGCACTTGCTATTTTTGGTTTTACTGCTTGTTGTTTCGTTCGGTTCAATAACACGGCATATCCTAGTGAATTCTATGGTCCTACCGGTCCAGAGGCTTCTCAAGCTCAAGCTTTTACTTTTCTTGTCAGGGACCAGCGTCTCGGCGCCAACATAGGTTCCGCTCAAGGACCTACTGGTTTGGGTAAATACCTGATGCGTTCCCCCACGGGAGAAATCATATTTGGAGGCGAAACAATGCGTTTCTGGGACCTTCGTGCTCCTTGGTTGGAGCCACTGAGAGGCCCCAACGGTTTGGATTTGAGTAAGTTGAAAAGAGATATACAACCCTGGCAGGAGCGACGCTCCGCGGAGTATATGACTCATGCACCTCTGGGTTCCTTAAATTCCGTAGGTGGAGTAGCTACTGAGATAAATGCCGTGAACTATGTATCTCCCCGAAGTTGGTTGGCTACTTCCCATTTCGTTCTAGGATTTTTCTTTTTTGTGGGTCATTTATGGCATGCGGGAAGAGCCCGTGCGGCGGCAGCCGGGTTTGAGAAGGGAATTGACCGTGATACCGAACCCGTTCTTTCCATGACACCATTAAATTAGGACAAATTGCTGAGATATTAATGGAAAGTTATTACTTGGTAGTATTAGTACCTACCATACCAGACAAATTTCCATTTTCTACTGGTGGTTCTTTGCGGAACCGGGACACAGCTCATACATAAACTAACCCCCCAGTGGGGTTAGTTCGATACGTCGGTATATACCCAGCAGTAACCTTTACCTCGCGGATGAGGGAAGGGCGAGGTGTAACTCACTGTTCATTTCTATAGGGTTCCGGGAAACCACAAGTTTCGGTAGCATTTGCACTTATGTCTACAAATCACCCCCCTGGAGGGGGTGATTTGGCGATGACGACTCATCTCCGTAAGCTAATTTGAAGCTAATTTGAATCCTCACCAGTTGTATCTGGTGGAACGTACCCATCCCGCAAATGGGTGGGTAATTGACCTTTGATCATCCCGATAAGTCAATCGATAGAACTGGTATTTTAAATACCTCTAGTTAACATCAGATCTCTCATATTTGTTTGTTTCCTATCCCTCGAACCCTGATAGGGAAAGTATTGACACGGGACCTGGGCCTGGAGATGCGGCGCATGAACCGGGGCGGAGGAGGAATACCCCCAGACTGCTTCAGAAGATTCCTCTCATCTATCATTATTAAGAATAGGCTCCCCTCGGGGACATTGGCATTTTTTGGGAAATACTAGGTGGTTCTTTTAGACCACCGATAGACCACTAATACCCCCTCCCGTCGGGTCCGGTACTGAATCAATTGAGGAGAGAGAGGGATTCGAACCCTCGATAGCGTTTCAGCACTATGCCAGTTTTCAAGACTGGAGCCATAAACCACTCGACCACCTCTCCTAGAAAGCTCTTCTCCAATTCTTCGGAGATCTTGTCGATCTTGATACACATGTATTGTATCGAGATTCACCCCTATTACGAAAGATATGAGATGATGGTTTCGTATGATTTACTATGAAATCAATATAGGGATCATTCCAAATAATCAAATTCTTACTCCTACTTGATGGATTATCAAGAGATTCGAAAGAGACATTGGATTCCGGGGTACTGAACTAGAAGGATTCTTGTTCCGTCCAAAATCCTCGGTCTCGGTATGGTGTAAGTCCCACCGGATGGGGATCAGATGGTACAAATCCTCTACTTCTGATACGTCGAGAGTCCTAACTACGACTATTGCTTTCCAATTGGCTTTATTCACATTAATCGCCATTTCATTCCTACTAGTAATTGGTGTACCTGTCGTGCTTGCTTCCCCCAATGGTTGGTCAAGCAACAAAAATGTCGTCTTTTCAGGGGCTTCCTTATGGATCGGATTAGTTTTCCTAGTGGGTATACTTAATTCCTTCATATCCCAGAGATTCAATGTATCGGTAATTCTGGCCCCCTCCTCACGATTCATAATGGCGAGTGGGGAGAGAGAATCAATAATAATTACGGTCTACGGAATCGACACTTCCTCCTCGGGGGGGGGGGGGCTCTCCGTCCACGAGGGAAAATCCCGAGACGAGGTGGATGGATTAGGTGTGTTGACTAGAGGAGTTACCACATATATAGTTATTCAATATAGAACGGGGTGGCATATCACGCGGATATAGTTGAATGGTAAAATATCTCCTTGCCAAGGAGAGGACGCGGGTTCGATTCCCGCTATCCGCCGACCCGACTTTCTTGCCCCGCTTCCACCCCCGGCAGTAGCCCCCGGGATAGTTCAGACCGGTGGAGAGAATATTTTTGAGCTTCAGGAGTGAGATATTCCCAATTGAGGAAGTCATAACCGAGTGATTTGAGGCGTAGATTTCCAATCTGGGTTTTCCCTCGAGGGGAAACAGAACATTGAATGAACCAAAAGCAATGGAGAAGCCTATATACTTACTGATGCTGCTGGTAATTACCAATTATTATTGGGATACATAAGTTCATCGGTGAAAGAAATAATCGTCCATGGAAATATGGATTGGGTGAAGCTTTTCAACTGCCTCACTTCACTTCGGAGAATTGCAAGGTTTAAGTCTCAGCGTTACCTCTATGCCGTGTTCGACTTCCTACACATCTAGGAAGCAGTCGACCTAGAGGTTGTGGGAGATGCCACATGCGGTTCCGCATATAGGTATGCATCGAGCGGGATTTTGCGATAAGGATTCGGAGAGGTATTCCAATTCCCCATCCATTGGATGTTGTATTCGGGGGGGATTCGGGAGAATCAGATTGACGATTTATAGATAATCTCTTATTATCTGAAGAGTGATTGGGCCCCCATCGTCTAGAGGCCTAGGACACCTCTCTTTCAAGGAGGCGACGGGGATTCGAATTCCCCTGGGGGTACTTATACTCATCTCGCAGAAGCACTACGGACGTTATGGCTTCTCTTGCCCTCGTACCTTCTCAGGGTGGCGGGAGGGGCCCAGATTGAAAACATCAATAAACTCCTTTCATTTACACTTCCGAGACCGATTCTGTTTTCAAGTACTTCCAAGCCCGGTCTAAATCTATGGGTCGATGCCCGAGTGGCTAATGGGGACGGACTGTAAATCCGCTGGCAACGCCTACGCTGGTTCGAATCCAGCTCGACCCAGAAACCGCGGAGTTACTTCATTATAATTTGTATATCTCGACTGAGTTATTTGAAATGACTCAATAAAATGTAGCGGGATTGACGGGTCTCGAACCCGCAACTTCCGCCTTGACAGGGCGGTGCTCTAACCGATTGAACTACAATCCCAGCAATTAATTAAAGTCTATGTACTGGGTGCTTAGGAGTCAATGCTCTATCTCCCCATCCACGGTGAATCCGACAAACCATTTTTACTCGAATCCCGTTTCGGATAT
Source organism: Dipteris shenzhenensis (assembly GCF_047967505.1). Taxonomy (NCBI): domain Eukaryota; kingdom Viridiplantae; phylum Streptophyta; class Polypodiopsida; order Gleicheniales; family Dipteridaceae; genus Dipteris; species Dipteris shenzhenensis. Next base: position 10,367 of record NW_028239562.1, on the reverse strand, counting down.
ACAGATGCAGGAGATATTAACCCCGAAAGCCCCAATTGTCTTGATTCTTCGAGGAGACGAGACATCCGCCTCGCGCCAGTTCCACATGCCCGCGCTTACTATGGATATTCACTACGAGTATTCAAATGAGCTTATTTGCGGGGCTAATCTCTAGCCACGTCAACCCATAGGCGAGAGAGGGAAGGGGAGGAGGGGAAATTATTCCAGTCATTGATTTTTCCATCCATAGATTCCCACCCACAGTGCTTCTAGATTCGTTTGCTGCCACAGAAAGATGCGGTGACTAACCCCTCTTCTCTGTCTCAGTAAGAATATAAAAAAGGGGGGGGCAAGTTCTTGCCGAAGAAGCGTAAACAATCGACTACTCTTAAAATTTTCTTTCGTGATATACTATGTAATTGATATCAGAGATTTGACCAGACCGAGTTAATTTTTTTCTATCCCGTTTATCAGATCCACTCTAGTAGAGTTGGATGACTCACAATATCACGATAAAGTTCAGGAGTCTCTCCTAATGGGGTCACTCAAGTTACTCCTCAAATCAATTTGAACCACTAATATGGAAGTAAATATCCTCGCATTCATAGCTACTGCACTCTTTATTCCAATACCTACAGCTTTTCTACCTATTCCTTACATTCAAACGGCTGCTCAGAACAATTAATCCGAGAACCTGGTCTATTGTTTCGCCGCGGATGGTAGTAAGTAGAGAAGGGAAGGTTGAATATACGTCCCGGGGTAGGGGATGAAATAGGATGCTACTCCGCGTGAAGTAGCAACTCGGTTGCCAGTAAACTACTAAATTTTACTCCCCCAATTTGAATTCCACAGTCCCATCCCAATTAAAATCTGGATAGATAGATGATCTACATAGATAGACCCATCTATCTATCGATCGGGAGGTCCATCTCACTCATCCTTTTTATTATGATTTCCATGGAACCAGGTCCCGGTGCAATAGTCGGAATCGGGCTAGTAGTGATAGGTGTATTCCTGTATGTCTCCGCAAAGAGGGAACCTAATGTATCTAGAGGTGTGGTCCCAAATGTACCCGTGCAACATCTCTGCGATTTTCAGCATATCTCTACCCGGGGGATGTGAAACTTGAACTGGTGTCGGTAGTAATGAATCCCAATAGGAATCAATCCATGACTAAACTGATTCAATATGTTTCTCCATACTTCGAAAACTAGGGGGGGGAGGGGATTGGCGGGTTCCAATATCTCTCTCCCCTGTGATATCTTTGGTTCTAGCCTCCCCCCTCTGGAGGGGAGATCTATATGTACATATGGATTTATGGGTAACCAATGGAGTCAGACATGAGTCTAAAGATCCTATTTTTACGGAACGGGGTGGATCGGGTGCATAAAGAACAAACCGGATTGAAATTTGAAACGTGGAGAGATTTTTCTATCTATCCATTGATTCGGATATATCAAGATTATCTATCTATTTCCCGATTCAATCCGGTGAAAGAGGATCCGGGAAGTTCGACAGAAGAAACTGACGTGGATGAGAAGTGAGAGATAACACCTCGCTCCAACTACTGGTCCTGCTTAAGCCACAACGAAATGAAAAAATCACCCATGGTTTTTTGGGGGGGGGGGGGCGCATTACCCAATCCATAGATTCCCAACCTATCCCGATACTACGACTTTTTCCTTTCCTCCATTGGATTATTATGCGGAGGAATTCTTATCTTTCAAGGTTGGCGCTTAGATCCGATTCTACTATTATCTGAAATACTTTTAAGTGGAACTGCAATATTTCCTATTGCTGAAAATTTATATCTACGTAGAGAAGAGATCGAGGCATTTGATGAATCTAACCAGCGGATATCCAATAGGGGTCGTTTGGAAACTACCTGGTTGACTCCCCCTCCCGGAGAGAAGATTCCTACAGAGAGTTGAGATTGGGGGGGGGGGGTGAATTCTCCCATAAATGGAAGGGAATTAGTTATACCATATGTGTTTCCTACGAAGAAGCAAGAGATTCTAGAGGGGGTCGAATCGTTGGGCCCCACCCCAACGATTCACATCTCCCGGATTCTACTATACTAGGAGGAGTAGTGTAAAATTACTCACTGCGATCCACTTCTTCCCCGAACCACAGGTGAAAGAGAGAATGTAGGAGTCACCATCGGAGCAGCCCAAGCAATACTAACCATATCCGTGGTCGTAATTCCTATCCCTTCAATTCAATTCTATTGAATTCCTTTTCCTCCAACTACTGGGTGCTTATATGGATGAACCCGAATCGAAGTCAGTAACATATCGTACATGGGAATCAATTTCTGTTTCATATGATACCCGAGTGGGAGGAGGTAATAAGAGTGCGGATCCGTCCACCAATATATTTTATAATGTTACCAAGTCCCAATCCCCGAGGGGTTGTCAATCCATATAATTTACTCCTCGATTCCTGATACACTAAGATCAGGATTGCCTATCCGTGGCATATCCGGATACATCTAGCGTGATAGGCCATAATATACTATGGAGCATCTCGATTTGTGTCCGGGTCTGGCGCGGTAGTCAATCCCGAAATCGTCGAAATTATTGATACTGGCACAACAAGGCGACACCCAGATTCGAACTGGGGGATGAAGGATTTGCAGTCCTTTGTCTTACCACTTGACTATATCGCCCTTCTTTCACCTGCATCGAGGCACATGATTGATAGATGGGGGACTCGATATTAAGTATACCACTGAATGGGAATATTAGCAAGCTGCTCATTTTTCTGTATCGGATTGAGCTCGTAAGTATGTCGGATACTAGAAACCTTTTCTCCCCATCCAATCAATTTGATGGGTTAGGAAACCTTGCTGCCCACCCCCCCCACTTCCACACACATCCTTTTTATACTATGCATCCCCAGGCAGCCAACACCAATTTTTCCCTAGATTGCTCCACTATCCTCTGACTTACTCGGATCCCTACTGCCCACCCCCTGGTCTTGTTTTCCCTCCTAACACTCTTGGAAATATCTAACGGATCCTTCACGCTCCCCACCCCCCAGAAATGGTTCGCATAGATACCGGGTTCTACTTCGAAAAGTTTTTCCCTTCCTTGTCAATTTCACCCTCCCCACATTGATATTGACACTCCGTGGCAACAGCAGGTAGATATTATTAGGTCGTCCACCTTTAGGGATAGATTCTCGAATCTCAATAGTTCTTCTGATCCACCTCGGGTTGGGGGGGGGAGGGGTAAACCAACGATTTGACACAATGGATTGATTTTCAGTAGTATGTGAAGTGATATTCCCCGTATCAATGTTTACCGGATTGCTGTTCCACGAATCGATACTTCACGGCGCAAAAACTGGTTCTTCGCGGTAGTTGCTTCGCAGCGAGAATCGCAACAACTGCGCCAATTGTATCAATTATGCTGACGTTAATGCCTCCAGCGTCTTCTGGAGATCCAGCGAAGTGAATCTGTCTAACTAGGCACCTAGAATCTTTGTGATTTCGTGTCGAGAATCCCCATTCTCGTTGTGTCTCACCTTACCCCCACTCACCATATCGGTGGAATGACGGAATCGAGCCGATGGTTGATAAGTGGATGATAAAGATTTTTTGGGTGCAGGGAAGTCTTCCATCAGATCATTTTGAAATCCATTTATAGTTTGTTTGACACCTCCAATACCTCAAGAACCGCTGATGATGGTGGTATCTCCTTGGCCAACTCGGGAACAGTCTTCATCGGGAGAATCTACCAAATTCAATCCCTCACCCGGGAGAAAGAGAGGGGAGGGGGGATGCGAGGGAGAAGGAATCACTAAATGAATTGATGAATAGGTATAGGAGGGTTTCGCACGAGGATAAGATTTCAGTACAACATCAATAGGAGATAGGGAGATGTTCGTATTGCCAGAACTTGGATGAATTCAATTTGAGGGATTCAACTGCTTTGTTCATGAAAGATCATTTGAAGAACCTGATGATTTCCCAGAGATTGAAGATACGGATAAGGAAGTCGAATTCTAATCAATTAGTGAATAGTATCGATTGTCGGAACCTCCGATTGGGAGGAGAGAGGCTACATATCAATGTATCACATATTCATCCGATCCATATGTACCAGCTTAATTGATTCGGAAGAGAAGCGGAATAGTAGAAGAACAGGATGTGTTTCTCGGATCTATTCCCTCGATGACCTCCCAAGGAACATTTATAATCAATGGAATTGCTAGAGTTTTGATTAACTAGATATTGAGGAGTCTTGGTGTTTACCACAACCGCGAGTTGGACCACAGGGGATTTTTCACATATACCAGCATGATCATTTCGGATTGGGGAGGAAGATTCAAACCAGAAATAGATAGAAAGAGTAGGATATGGATTCGTATCAGCAGGAAACGAAAGATATCCATTTTGGTTCTACTTCTAGCTATGGGACTGAGTACGGAGGATATCCCGCGGAATGTACGTTATCCTAAGATTTTTCTGAATCTACTCAGAGAATCGAGAGAAACTATCGAATCTTCGGAAGATGCTATGCTAGAACTTTACAAACATCTATACTCTCCGGGAGTCGATGTGGTGTCTTCAGAATCCATATTCCAGGAATTGCAGAAGAGATTTTTCCAACAAAGGTGCGAATTGGGACGAATTGGTTGACGAAATTCAAACATCAAACCTAATCTCGATGTACCTGAAACGGAACATTTCCCACTACCCCAAGATCTATTAGCTGTCGCAGATTATTTGATAGAGATAAGCTATGGGATGGGTAACCTCGATGATATAGACCACCCGGGAAATCGACGCGTTCGGTCTGTAGCGGATCTATTACAGGAACAATTAAAATTAGCCCTGAATCGTCCGGAGAATTCGATCCGATAAAATATCCATAGAGCCGTCAGGCGTAGACGTCCATTAACTCTCGGGGGATTGGTGACTTCCGCACCACTCACAACAACTTTCAACGAATTTTTTGGCTCACATCCTTTGTCGCAATTTTCGGACCAGACCAATCCACTAGCAGAAACAGTTCATAAACGAAGATCAAGTTCTCTAGGTCCCGGGGGATTGACGCGGCGAACTGCCACTTTTCAAGCTCGGGATATCCATTTCAGTCATTACGGACGTATATGTCCCATCGAGACATCTGAGGGTATGAATGCTGGTCCTATCTCATCCCTAGCTATTTTTGCAAAGGTTAGCAATTCCGGATCCTTACGAAGTCCCTTTTATGAAGTATCCAAATCATCTATGGAAGGACAATTAGTAGATCTATCACCCGTCGGGGATGATTATCGAATAGGAACTGGAAATCTGTTAATAGCAGATTGGAGGACCGGGGAGAAGGAGCTTATATCGGTTCGGTATCGAGAGGAGTTCTTAACCGTTACGTGGGAGGAATTGGATTTACGAGGTATTCATCCCCTACAATATTTCCCCATTGGAGCTTCTCCTATTCCCTCCGTCGAGCATAATGATGCAAACTGCGCTTCGACGGGTTCTAATATGCAACGCCAAGCGGTTCCACTTTTCAGACCTGAGAGGTGCATTGTAGGAACTGGGTCAGAAGGTTAAGTAGCCCTAGATTCGGGAAGTGTAGCTGTATCCGAACAAGAAGGATGAATTTAATATACCGATGGTAATGAGATTACTTTATCCTCCAGGAATGGAGATACTATAACTAAATTGAGGATATATGAACGTCCCAATAATAATACTCGTAGACATCAGAAGCCTACAGTTATTCAAGGAGAACTTCTGAAAAGTGGAGAAGTTGTGGCGGATGGAGCAGCAACCGTTGGAGGAGAACTAGCTTTGGGTAGAAATATACTAGTAGCTTATATGCCACGGGAGGGATACAATTTTGAAGATGCAGTACCGATTAGTGAACGTTTGCTATATGAAGATGTTTTTACATCCTTTCATATCAAGAGACACGAAGTTGAGGTTCGTGCGACGAATCAGGGTCCTGAGATAATTACGAAGGAAATACCCCAATTAGACAGTTATGACCTTCGTCACTTGAAGGATAATGGGCTTGTAGCATCAGGATCTTGGGTAGAAACAGGAGATGTTCTAGTGGGCAAATTGACGCCTCGAGAGGGGGGGATTCATTACGTGCCCCAGAAGGAAAATCATTACAAGCGATTTTTGGTATCCAAGCAGTCAACACAAAAGAGAGTTGTCCGAAAGTCCCTATTGGTGGAAGAGGTCGAGTCACTGATGCCATGTGGGTCTATCCTGAGGATAATCCCATGAATAATTCGGAGATGATACATATATATATTTTGTAGAAACGTAAGATACAAGTAGGTGATAAAGTAGCTGGCAGACACGGTAACAAGGGTATTATATCAAAGATCTTACCTAGGCAGGATATGCCTTATTTACAGGATGGTACGCCAGTAGATATGATACCAAGTCCCTTAGGAGTACCTCCGCGAATGAATGTAGGATAGATTTTTGAATGTTTGCTTGGGTTGGCAGGGGAATTTCCGAAGATGCATCACAGAATAACACCTTTTGATGAAAGACATGAACCAGAAGCTTCTAGAAAACTGGTATTTTCGGAACCATTTAAGGCAAGTACAGAAACATCCAATCCGTGGTTATTCGAACCTGATCATCCCGGAAAGAGTAGATTAATTGATGGACGAACGGGTGATACTTCTGAACAATCGGTTACAATTGGGAAAGCTCATATGATGAAATTGATTCATCAGGTTGATGATAAGATTCACGCATGATCCAGTGGGCCCCATGCACTTGTTACACAACAACCTTTTAGAGGGAAATCCAGACGAGGGGGACAATGAGTGGGAGAAACGGAAGTTTGGGCTTTGGAAGGTTTTGGTGTATCTTATATATTGCAAGAAATGCTTACTATTAAATCCGATCATATTTAAGCTCGTTATGAAGTACCTAATGCCACCGTGACTGGGAAACCCGTACCCAAGCCCGATACTGCTCCAGAATCTTTTCGATTGCTAGTTCGAGAATCATGATCTATGGGTTTCAATCTGGATCATAAATTGATACTTGAGGGGGATTCGAGAAGGGAAAGTAGAAATGTTTAATCGAGATATTTTCAATAAAAACAAACAGAATATTATTATCCCATGATTCATCAACAAAATTACCAACAACTCCGAATTGAATTGGCCTCTCCCGAACAGATTCGTAGTTGGGCTGAAAGAGAATTACCTAATGGAGAAATTGTTGGGTAAGTTACTCAACCTCATACGTTGCATTATAAAACCCATAAACCAGAGAGGGATGGTTTGTTCCGCGAAAGAATATCTGGGCCTATAGAGAGTGGAGTTCGTGCCCGTGGAACTTACCGATCCGTTGATAATGAAGAAGGAGATTCTAATTTTTGTAAGCATCGCGGAGTGGAATTTACTGACTCCCGGGTTCGGAGGTACCGAATGGGATACATCAAATTGGCATGTCCAGTAATTCATGTGTGGTTTTTGAAACGAATCCCCAGTTACGTTGCGAATCTCCTTACCAAACCTCTTAAAGAGTTAGAAAGCCCGGTATATTGCGATGTGTGACTTGGTTATACGTTCCAATTACCACAGAATGATCACAATCTGTCATCCCATCCGGTAGCGGTGGGATGCCTCCCATTTCGACATATCTTCCGTGGGGAGTATCATGTGGCTCGGAAAGGAGTATCGGAAAGATCTATAGATACTAAGGGAGGTTACTCCTCCAAGGTCAATTCCTATTAATTCATCGACTAGACTTCGTAATATAAATCACTACTTCTAGAATCAATCCAGATCTTTATCGGCGAGATCCTCCACCCGAGCCCCTTTCCAGATGAAAGATTATTCTATGAGGAGATATGGTTGCGGAAACTTATTCATCGCAGATACGTTTTCAATGACGTGACAACCATCGGAGTAGAGTGGGAACCTGGGGAGGAGTAATAACTGGATTATGAACAAGAGAAACCCCCCTTGTCCCTAATCAGAACCAATATTTCTGTGGGATAAGTATGTATACATGCAACAAGGGGGGGATGAGACTACTCAGTAAAAGGATTTCATCAATTTTTGACTTGAGTAACGAATAGCTATTCGATTCCCAATAAGTTTGGTTATCACGTCCCAATGCCACCGCGACCTCATATCTCGATATAGCTATTTGAGCCGGATGAGAGAAAACCCCGACGTCCGGTTCTGGGGGGGGGGGGGGGGGGGGTTCCCACCCGACCTATCCCGATCTTTTCCTTGCTAGGCCTGTAGCTGAAAAACCTACTCCATTGTGATCGCGAGGCTTGTTCAACTATGAAGATTGCTCGTGGAGAGACATTTCTACCATCTCTTTTTCTACTCTAAACTTCGAGTCTTTCCAGGGGAGGGAAGTGGCTACTGGAGGGGATGCTATTAAGAAATGATTAGCTAGCTTGGATTCGCAGAGTGTTATGGATTGTGCGTATCCGGAGTGGCAAATATTGGCGAAGCAGGGATCCACCGGGAATGAGTGGGAGGATCGAACGATTCAAAGGAGAAAGGATCTTTTAGTCAGACGGATGAGACTGGCTAAGAATTTCCTTGGAACAAACATAAAACCAGAATGGATGGTTCTGGACTTACTACCGGTTCTTCCACCTGGATCGCGACCAATAATCGAACTCTATGAGGGTGAGTCAATTACTTCTGATTTCAATGAACTTCATAGGAAGATAATTCACCGGAATAATACCCCTATCGATTTTCTACTGGGAAGTGAATTCACACCGGACGGATCGATTGTGTGTCAAAAGAGACTTATTCAAGAAGCTGTAGATGCCTCCATTGATAACGGTATACGTGGGCAACCAATGAGAGACATTAATAACAGGCCTTACAAATCTTTCTCTGAGGTTATTGAGGGGAAGGAAGGATGACTCCGCGAGAATTCGCTTGGAAAGCGGGTTGATTATCTGGGTCGTTTCGTTACCGTGGTAGGTCCGTCTCCCTCGTTACATCAATGTGGATCACCCCGAGAACCGTCGATAGAGCCTTCCCAAGCCTTCGTAATTCGTAATTCAATTGGACGACGCGTCGCTCGTAACCTGCGAGCTGCTAAGAATATGATTCGGAAGAAAGAATCAATTATACGGAAAGTTCTCCAGGAAGTTACGTAAGGTCATCCTGTATCGTTGAATCGAGCACCTACATTGCATAGATTGGGTATACAAGCGTTTCAACCTATTTTAATAGAAGGGCGTGCTATTCGTCTGCATCCATTGGTTCGCGGGGGGTTCAACGCAGATTCTGACGGAGATCAAATGGCCGTACATGTACCTTCATCTCTAGAAGCTCAGACTGAGGCTCGTTCTCCAACGTTTTCACATACAAATTTATTATCTCCTGCTACGGGGGATCCCGTATCTGTACCAAGTCAGGACATGCTTCTCGGGCTTTATGTGCCGATGACTGAGAATAAACAAGGGATTTATGGAAACAGACATTCTCTTGCCACGGACGGGGAACCCAGTTCGTCCTCCAAGATACCTTATTTCACTAGTTATGATGATGTACTCAGGGCCAAGTAATTGAGGCGAATCGATTTGTATAGTCTTTTATGGCTCCGATGGAAGACGGATCTACGTATGATTAGCTCTAGAAATCGCGAATTGCCCATTGAATTTCAATACGAATCCTCGGGAACTTCTTTCCAGTTTTACGACAATTATCAGATTAGGAGGGATGAAAAGGGTAACATACTTGGCATATATATCCTCACAAATGCTGGTCGTATTTCGTCTAATCAACAAGTGAAAGAGGCAATACAGGGTACTTCTCAGCATCAGACTCAATCGATACCAGCTATAGAAATACAGAAGAAAATCCCGAAATCAACTCGTTTTATGAACTGGAATAATGAAGAATGAGGGAGTTTTTGACGCATCTGACAGATATGATCAATAGTTTGGATTTGCCGGTCAATGATGGTCATAAGATAAAAAAGGTTGAGGTTCCTACAACGGTCGATCAAGCTGAGTCGCTTTACTACAATAAGATGATGGACAAAACCGCGATGAGACAACTCATCAGTAGGTTGACACTTCATTTCGGGATTACGCATACGACGAATATCCTGGATCAAATAAAGAGTTTGGGTTTCGAACAAGCTACAAAAGCATCTATTTCATCAGGCATCGATGATCCTTACGCAGTACCTATTAAAGGATGGCTTGTAGAAGATGCAGAGAAACAGGGTTCCGCCTCGGAGCAGTCTCATCGTTGCGGGGGTCTACATGCTGTAGAGAAATTACGTCACTTGATCGAGACGTGGTATGCGACAAGTGAGTGTCCGAAGAGAGAGATGAATCCAAATTTCAGGATGACTGATCCTCTGAATCCAGTCCATATGATGTCTTTTTCAGGAGCCTGAGGAAGTA